>NC_090824.1:92533028-92833028 GCF_028021215.1 Eschrichtius robustus
AATGGGAAGCAATGTGTCATCAGGAGGGTGTGGTGACTTTGGAAGCAAGGAAGGTTACACCCTCAGTGTGGTCTCATGGTGGGTATGGGCGGCCGAGGTGGTGGGGAGCTGCTTGTGGAAGGAACTACAAAGGGGGTCTGGAGCAAGAGAGGAAAAATATGGCTGGTGTCAGGTGGTGACCACTGCCGACGGATTGTTTTCTAAGTATGTGTGAGGTGCCCTCAGGACGCTCAGAGATAGAGCTGGGAGAAGCCTGCAGAAGCTTGAGAACTAGAGCTAGAAGCCAGAGCTGGTTAGAAGCTAGAGGGTTAGAGACATTAAAATCTGGGTATTTGTCATGGCTTTGTACCCACAGCCTGGTGAACCTGGGAAAATTCTAGTTATATTACCCAACACTTTCTTTTTGCTAGCGATATATCAATGACTAATGCTAAGATTAGTGAGATTTATTCTCTTAGGTGAGTAGAAATCACAAAGGGCCAATAAAAATTATGATAAGGTGTGTGCCCCCGCCTCACATCCTTTTGGCTCACCTTTCTACTCTAGGTGTTTCTATGGCAACCAGCTGTGCTCAGGTGTAACCTGATCGCACCTCACCTCAATTGCATCATTTATCAATTGCTTTCTGTCCTGGGGTATCTCTGCTACCTTCACCTGGGACACCTGCAGAAATCTGCTCAGTCATTCTGACACAGCCATATACTCAAAAGTATGAGGAGGGTAGGACCCCATAGATAACCTTTGACCAATGGGTAATGGGAGCATATGGATAATTTCTCTCATCTTCTTTCCCTTGTGGGGACAATTCTGAAATACTTCTTACATGGCTCTTCAGAGTGTCCCCAGTAGGAAAGGACCCCAGTTGCCCAAGAGGGGACTAGCTTGATAACACACTTTATTTTGGCTTTTCCTCCTTCCCTGTTTCACTCTTCCCAGCCCCTCCACCCACATTCCCAGAAGTCCTTGTCTCAGGCTCCACTTTTTGGGGGAACCCAGTCTAAGACAAGGTGAAAGAGCTCTACATGCATTGGAGATCCCCTTACTTTCTTACGAATGACATCCCTGGAAAAACGTGAGAGTTGGTGGGGGAGAGGGATTGTCCAATTTCTAATTGATAGTAAAAATCTGTTATTGTCAAACTCAGTGGACATTTAATACTCTTTCACTATGATCTAGAGACTATTTTTATTTAGAAATCACTAAGACAGATCCCTGACATTAGCAAGCTCACAAATCATTTGGGGAGGCAAACGTGTTCACAGCTTACAAAGTAGAGAGTGCTAACGGGAGGGTTAGCATGCATTAAGAGTGTAGAGAAAAAAACAGTTAATTTTGACTGGAAGTGGGAAGGCTTAGGGTCAGGGAGGCCTCCAGAGAAGAGAAGGCATTTGATCTGGACCTTGAGAGATGGAAAGGCTATTGAAGATAGTGAATTGAAGAGCTGGAGAAGCTTGAAAAGAATCTTCCTTAAGTAGAATTGGGGTGAGTTTTACTGTCCTCCCAGCTTAAGGGGCAGAGGCCTGCAGCCCTCCTTGGCCCTAATTCCTCTCCCTTTTAATCTCCTAAATAGGGTTTTGATTGCTCTCTCACAGTCTGCTTTCTCAGAGGTATACTGCCTTACCTTTTCTCTTTATCTCTTTATTATTTATGCTTTATTGTCATCTTTTCTACAGGAGAGGGTCAGAGCTGTAGTTCTTTACCTCGCCTGTGCTCACTATGGAGAGCTTATCTCTGGATGCTGGACACTGGGAGGAGGCTTAATGCTTCTGAGGGGTCTCTCTTCTACCAAGAAGTGGGACCACCTTAGTCCAGATGGGGGTTTTCTGGTGTGATTGATTCACAAGATCACTGGATGAGATACTCAAGGACAAGTACCCTTACCTTGAGGGTGGAGAGGTCACATTCACAGGCTTACTTCTCTCCTGCTTCTATCTGCACTGCTTATATTGAAGTGTGGGTTCTTATATCACTGAGGCAGTCAGTGGTAAACAACGAGGTATTAGTATTTTCTTTTTGAATAGGACCAGAGATGCATTTATTTTTTCATATGTAGAGACCTAAGAAGAATTATACAACTTGGCCCCAGGAAGGGAGGGCTTGGTGGGAAAGGCAGGTGACTAGAAGGGCAGGGCATTGTCCTCAGTCAGATTCTCTGCTGATAACCTGACTCAGCCACCATCTGCATGTCTGTACCTCTCCGTTTCATTGGCATCCAGATGACACATTTTTGAGTTTTAATCTCCCAGTAAGGGAAACAAAATTGTCCGGGACATCTTGTCCCACCAGGTCAAATGAGAAAGTGTTAATGGTTGAACCTACCTCTGCTCAATCGGTTGACACTACACTTCAGAGCAAAGTCCACATCATAGGTGGGCAATTGAAGATAGATGAGAAGTGGGCATGGCAGGTATCTGTATTGCTTTCTCAGTCCATCTCATCTCTGGCTGCCAGACACACCCCTTCTCCCTAGCTGTACAAAGATGCCCTGCCTAACGTGTTCTATCACGTGCATGCCTTGGATGCTCACTTCACTTACAAGATAGAGGAAACCCAAGGGTAGCAAGGGGGAATGGGTGATCCTTTCAAAATAATATAGTTTGATGAGGTTCATTTATAAAGAGACTAAAATTGTGGGTGAGAAGAACCACCAAGAATAGTGCAGTACCCAAGAGCTTGTGGCTTTGGAGCTGTTATCACCTTTTGTCCAAAAGGGATGGGAAGAGAGGATGATTTTTGGAACCTGGAAGAAGAGAGAATTGCATAGAGTCACGGGCATTGAGAGGATCAATGACTTCTAACTGAGGGCCATAGCCAGACAAGTGACTCTGCAGAGAGAGATCCAGGGAAATAATGACCTTGCTCTCACTTTTCCTCACTCATATCTCCTACTGCAGCTCTCCATTGGCCAAACCAACTGGAGCCAGAGGGCACACAGCCCTGTTTATATACTGCATACATGTTAGCCTCCAGGCAGAGAGATGGGTGCAGAAGGGTGGAGAAAGGATGGGAGGGAAAATTGGCACAGACACACAGTGACTGTATCAAAAGATGTCTCAGGGTCAGTGTAAGAGTGTTCATTAATCTCTCCCCTTACAATCTACCATTGTTGTCCATCCCCCTGGTTCCATTGTGATCTTACCTAGCTGTTATTATTCACCATTCTTCCATCTATGAATTAAAATGAAGTGTGACAAATGCTCATTGAAGATACTGCTAACCAATCATAGCTCTCTTTTTCACTCAGCTTGGATTTAGTATCAACATCCTTCTTAATACAGTGGTCCAGGCAGCCACCCCCAGTCAACTGGCATTGATTTGAGATGGAAGAAATTTGCTATCCCTCGCCTATTCAGTAAATCTATCACTTCCCCACTTCATACATAGTAGTGGAGGAAAAACAAAATATAATTGAGACAATTAGAATGAAATAGTAAATCTTGTCTTTAAAAAATGGAAAACAAAAAAATAAGAAGGTACTTTTTCAGTTCATGCATTCTCTAGCAAAAAAAGCAATCTGAACTATAGATGGTGGCCATAATCCTTGTTTCTAGAATTAGTCACAGAGCCACAGCTGGCATTGAAGGCTTTCTCCATTGGTGCTGTTGCTGCACTATTATTATTTAACATCTGCAGTGTCCTAGACACTGTGTTAGGTGCTTTACACAATTATTTCACTTATTCCTTGTAGCAATCCTCATAGGAAGTTACTTATTTTCTCCATTTTACATCTGAGAAAGAAAGACTCAGCTTAGTAAGATTAAGTTACTTGCCCAAAGTGATGAGTAATTGGTAGAGATGACACTCAAACGCAAATTTTTCTGTGCCCAAAGCCTGTACTCTTTTTTTCTTTTCTTTTCTTTCTTTTTTTAAAATTGAAGTATAGTTGATTTACAGTGTTGTGTAATTACTGCTGTACAGCAAAGTGACTCGGTTATACATATATATAATTCTTTTTTATATTTTCCATTATGGTTTATCACAGGATATTGAATATAGTTCCCTGTGTTATATAGTGGGACCTTGTTGTTTATCCATTCTATACGTAATAGTTTGCATCTACTAACCCCAAACTCCCAGTCCTTCCCTCCCCCACACCCCTCCCCCTTGGCAACCACAAGTCTGTTCTCTATGTCTGTGATTCTGTTTCTTTTTCGTAGATAGGTTCATTTGTGGCATATTTTAGATTCCACATATACGTGATATCATATGGTATTTGTCTTTCTTTTTCTGACTTACTTCACTTAGTATGATAATCTCTAGGTCCCTCCGTGTTGCTGCAAATGAATGCCTGTGCTCTTGACCTTTAGGTAATAATGACTTATGTTTCAACGTTCTCTTTGGCAAACAATTCTGCTGGCTGGAGAACCAGTGAGGTCACCTTTTCCAGTCCCTCAGCTGCCTACAACTTAAGCAGTTGACTTCTTCCTGGTTCTCTAGTGAGAATAAATACTACTGTGTTTATGCCTATAACCCTTGTATCTTAGATGCACATGTGTGACGGGCTTGGGGAATCATGCACTCTATCACACTTCTACCAGATCCAGTCCCCACCAGAAACTTGAGGAACTTTCTACAGTGGGTGGCCAGGCAGAAGCTGGTATCATACCACCCTATAGGAAGGAGGTTGGCCACAACATAGATAGATACACTGTTATGTAAAGTAAAGGAAGCCAAGACTTTCTCTGGTTAGGCTTTATTTAACAGCTATCCAGTGAGATAGCCAGTGAATTCTGATGTGTCAAACACTATGCTGGGTGCTGGGAGTATTAAGAATCAAGGTGATTAAAGACATTAGAATAGTCCAGAGTTCTACAGTGCACATTTTCCCTCTTGGGGCAAGGTTAAGTTCATTCAGGAGCCCAACACACATTCATCAACCTTGGACTGAAGTGACCAGTTTTGCATTGTCCTTCTCATCAGCGACTTTTGGCTGGGATCCCTTTTGAAGGGGAGCTGCTCCAGCCACTTCTGCATCAAAGTGCTTGGCTGGGTCCTGCTCATGTTGATTGTGTCCTGCTTGATGGCTACTTTCCTAGTGTGCTGGAGCCTTCAACATCTCTCCCAAGCACTCAGTATACTGAACAGGATACAGGACTGAGGAATCAAGTGTCCTGAGTTTGGACCTCAGTTCTGCTATTTACTTTCTGCGTTATCCTGGCCAAGTTACTTTCCCTCTCTGGACTTTACACTTTTAGATGACAATAGCTTCTACAACCTATGGTTTTGCAGTTCTCATGGACACTCAAATTTTTCTGGAACCAGGCTGTGTCAGGTGTTGTAGCAACCTCTGTTTCCCTTGACAGGGGGAGTCTTTTTGTAGTGGCTCTGGCTATTTACAGCTTTATTGCCTCCAGATGGACCAGCCAATGCAGAGTTTATTTAGCTCCTTGCTACTCCAGGTGTGGTCTATGGACCAGTAGCATTGACATCACCTGGGAGCTAATTTATAATGCGGAATCTCAGACCCTAGCCAGACCTGCTGAATTAGAATCTTCACTTTTGTTTTGGTTTTGGGTTTTTTTGGCCATGCCATGTGGCTTCTGGGATCTCAGTTCCCCGACCAGGGATAGAACCCGGGCCACTGCAATGAAAGCCTGGAATCCGAACCAAAAGGCCACCAGGGAACTCCCTAGAATCTTCATTTTTAAGAGACCTCCAGGTGATTGGTACTAACATTAAAGTTCGAGAAGCATAAAGCCCAACGCACAGGAGAATCTGATTGATTCCTACAGCAATTAAATCAGAATCACTGTGGTTGAATTCTGGGTACTCACTGCTCAGGTGAATTTTGGCGTGCAGCTAGAGTTGAGAATCTGTAACCTCACACAGAGTGGAGGTGTGTGTCTTTGTGCAGAATGGGAGACAGAAGATGGGCCTCTAATTCAGCTGGGGGAGGAAAAGTACAGAGAAAGCCTTCTGGAGGTAATATTTGAACTGCTCGGAGAACATGTAGGGTCAGCGAGGCAGAGAGGAGCTGAAGGGCTCTCCTGACGCACTGACCCCAGGGGAGGGAACTGCAAGGCGGTGCGGGGCGGTGGGGGGAGCCCGGGGCTGGGAGGGCTGCGGAAGATGAGGCAGGGGCCCCCTCTGCCATGCTTGGGAGTTCGTACTTCATCTCGGGGACAGTGGGGGTGGGGTGGGGTGATAGCTGAAAAAAGTGTTTTCAGTGGAGAATGATGTAATTGGATTTGCATTTTAGGAAGCTCTGTCTTCCAGCTGATGCAGCAAATCCCTTGAAGGTAGAGGAGAATGAAAGCAGAGAGAACACCCTGGGGACAATTTCAAAGAAGAAACAAACTAATGTGAACGTCAGGAAGGATGGAAAGGAAGAGAGAAATTGAAAATTACTTAGTTGGTGACTAGTTTATGAAAGAAGATCGTGAGGGAGGAGTTTAGAATGATCCCAAGGTTTCTGGTGTGTGGTCTGGGGGATGGTGGACCGTTCACAAAGATAAGATATAAAATATAGGAGAAAGAACAGGCTTGGGGTGGGAGTAAAGAAAAGGGGGAAGGAGGAGAAGATGAACAAGACTTTTACATGGTTAAGTTGCCTGTGAGATGAACTACTATAGATGTCCTGGAAGTAGTTGGATATCAAAGTTCAGAAGAATGGTCTGGCCTAGAAATGTAGATTTGAGAATTATTAATAAATAAAAAAGTAATCAATTATGTGTATTTGAATTTATAGGAATCCTTCCAAGGAGAGGGTAAAAAATCAGAAAAGTAGAGAGCTTTGTGTGGGGTATCCATCATTTGAAGATCAGATGCAGAGAGAGGTCGACACTTGCAGAAGTAGCCAGAGAGGTAAGTAGAAAACTAGAGGGGAGGGTGTCACAGATGCCAAAGAGAAAAGAGCACCAAGGGATGGTACACAGAAATCAAGAAGGATGTGGGTGAGAAGATTTCCTGGACTTGATAATCAGGTCATTCTCAAGACAATGAGATTATTAGTGCTATTAGAGCAGCTTCATAAGTGTGTCAAATGTATGGATAGATTCTCCCTTAATACTTGATGACTTGTGTTCAAGCAAATAATTTTTCATTTCAACAAATATTTCTTGAATGCCTTGTTTATGCAAGGCACCAGGGCTCTAAAGATAAATAAATGTAGCACCTCGACTTCTAGGAAGTCCCTGCACCTCAATGAGTTTGCAGAGATGGAGCCCTCTGTCTCTTGGACTGCCCTCAGGTTGGCCGAAGACAGGTCTACAGATGCTGCCAGTTATTGAGCCCCTATGATATGCTGGGAACTGTACCTACCACTAAGGATACAAATACACACGTTTATTGTGAGAACTGATTATCTGACCTTGTAGAGTTCTCTGTCTGGTGGGTGAGATAGATGGATAAATAAACTCTACTACTAAATTTTTTTTAACTACTAAATTTTAAGTACTCTAATAGAAGTTTCAAGAAGATATCATAGAGAGAACATTCATTGAGCTTCTAATAGATGCCTAGGTAAACTAAGGGTGTGACTTACTTGTGCTTCTGCTTGGAAAATCAGCTCTGGTTTGTGAATGAACATAGCCTGTGGGGTTGCAGGATAGAATCACAAGGTAGTAGGCTGGCTCCACATGGCTATTGTCTAGTGAGGGATTGGGAATACATTCCTTTAGCATTATTTGAACAGTTTCACAAAGAGACATTTACAGAGTAAGATTGAGGGAGAGTAGTTATCAGAACAGGTGGCTAAGGTTTCATTGTTTCATGACTGCCTTTCAAGGTAAACTGCCTTTTTGGGAAATAGACCCTCCGTTGCTCAAAGTGAAGTTGGAGGAGAGAGACTTTCCTGGGATCTCACTAGTGGTTAAGTGTTTAGACTCCAGGCTCTAGGGAGCATGTATTGGTGTGAAGATGGCCGGGGAGGTGCAGACTCATTGAATAGCTTTGGCTGTTTGTAACAAGTTTTGATCAGAGGTGTTTTTCTCTTTGTGGGTATCTGGGGGAGAATCCTAGTGGGTGAAAGTCACTCTAAATATTTCAGACTGAAGCCTCTGGGTGGTTTGGGAAGCCAGACCTGCATTTTGGGGAGTTTGGAGGTTGTTTCTAGGTTCTTCTTAGTGGGATGGGATAACTGGCTGGGGAGCCCATGATCACCTTCTCTGCCATGAACAAAAAGCACGAAGCCTGAGGGTTGAAGTAGCACCATATGAATATATGCAGTCATGCTCTGTTTCCTTGAGGGGGAGGACGAGGTTCATCGTTGTGTCAAAGCACAAATTTGGAAGGCAATTCGGTCTAACACATAGATTGTTGACAAAAGTCCTGTTTGTATGTCTGGAGATCAAAGGTGAATATGACACTCCACTCTCAAAATGAACAGCCCTGGTCATGGAGATGACTTAAAAAACAAAGTAAGTCTAGACCAATGAATACATAATGAATTCTGGAAACCTGAGAGAGCAGTTGATTCTTCCATGGGCTGTGTTTTGGGAGGAGGAAGTCATTGAAAGCACAGAGAGGAGGTGGCACTAGTGCTGGCCTTGAAGGGTGAGCAGAGCCTCCCAGCAAATGGCGGCTCTGAGAAGAAGGGAAATAACAGAGGGGCTGAAAATTGGTGATGTCCAAACAGGACCCGGGTAGGCAGCTTTGTTTAGAGAGTTTAATCCTAAGAAGAACACTCAGTATTCAGAGGCCTGAACTTAGACTGCTGGACTAGCAAAGACCTCATTGGGGTCATGCCTGCCAGCCTCTCAGTGAACAGTAAGGAAACTAGTTGAGGACCCGAGGGGTGGAGGCTACAAAGTCAGCATGAGGTCTTGGGCCTGTGCTGGGATTTGAAGCCCTTATTCCCGGTATAGTCACTGCTTTAGCCTCTCTCCCACATCTTCAACTGTTGTCATTACTCATGCATGAAGAGAGGAAAGATTGAAAATAAATCCTAATGTTCACGGACCAGCAATACTGTTGGCAAAGTAGGACTTGGCAAAACCTGCCCTCTTAAGCCAAGGACACTGCACACAGAATCCAAGGCTGATTTCACCTCACTGGTTTACTGTCAGGATGATTCTGCTCAGTGAAATCCAATTTAAGATATGTTTGTTGAATCCATACTATGGGCAAGTCCCAGAGAAAATCAGATCCTCCCTTTCAGGACCAGCATGGAAGCTGCTATGACTTCATGTCCGTCATTCTGAGTGTGCCTTCTACCACTATTCAACCTAGAAGGATGCTTATCACAATATGCTTTGTTTGTAGAAGCTTATGATCAACATATCTTTGAATTTCTGTAAAGCAAATGTGGGTTAAATAATGGCAGACTTTTCTGGGTGCCTGGCTGATCTCAGAGGGGATCCATCCACCCTGGCTGCTGTGCCAGATGCTGTGAGTGGCACAGAGCATTTCAGGCAGAGTTGGTGGTGGGTCTCTTTTCCACCTCTGGGGGGCTGTCAAGCAGTGGCCCCTGGATTTTCATCAAAAGTAGCTCATGTCCCCCACGCCGCCATTGCTGAACATGCCAGGATTAATAGCATTTGGTCTTTTAAAGATCTGAATTATCCTCTATTTGTTTCTAACATGTTTACTTACCATTCTAGGAGCTGAGCTATCTGTTCTCTTAAACAATCCTGTTCTTCTGAAGGTTGTTACTTAGAATGCGAATAATTTAGTGTTGAAGCCAAAGACCACCAGCGATACACCTGGAAGAAAAACGGAAAGTTAGGTTTATTGAGTTTGCTGGAGCAAAGGAGAATGCCCTGGAGAGGAACTGTGGGAAGCCCCTCTTTCAGGATTCAGGTTTATGTTGGATGATTCTAGGGAGGGATTAGGAGAGCAGGGGCTAGCTCTGGATTGGATGATGTCAAGAAACAGGGGCAATTGGGCGACTGGGTATCTTAATAGATTTTATCAAGGAGGCTGGTGGATTACAGGTGGGCTACGAGTAGTTATTAGTAGAGAAACAGCACTCTGTTAGTCAGAAGAGGGGATGTCTCATCACTGTTGAGGTTATAGAGTGGCCATGTCTCTATCTTGTTCCAAACATAGCAGCTGTGTGGCCTTGTCTGAGCACCATTTATTTATTTTAATTAATTAACTAAGTAATTAATTTTTGGCTGTGTTGGGTGTGCGTTGCTGCACGCAAGATTTCTCTAGTCGTGGTGAGCAGGGGCTGCTCTTGGTTGTGGTGTGCAGGCTTCTCACTGCGGTGGCTTCTCTTGTTGCGGAGCACGGGCTCTAGGTGCGCGGGCTTCAGTAGTTCTGGCACGCGGGCTTAGTAGTTGTGGAGCACAGGCTTAGTTGCTCCGCAGCATGTGGGATCTTCCTGGACCAGGACTCAAATACGTGTCCCCTGCATTGGTAGGTGGATTCTTAACCACTGCGCCACCAGGGAAGTCCCCTGAGCACCATTTATATTCGTTGTTTTTGTTCAGCTGTTAACAGCACTGCTGGCTGCTGGCAGGGTCATTTTTCATGTTTTCAGTAGTTTCCTCATTTGTAAAATGAGAGGATAACATAAGATCAGTGGTTTTCTAACTGTGCTCCGAAGAAGGTTCTGTAGGGGAGCCTTGGGGCCACCATAGGTGGCTTGGGGAGGCAGAATGGACAGGGGTCCTGATGCCCTGACCTCCTCTTAATAGAGAAGCTATGCTCTTCCAGTTTTACGTTGGGGATTATGTGTTAAACCACATTTTAAACAAAGATTCCTTTGCTAAAGAAAAGCTTGAAAATTGCTAGAGTGGACAAGCTCCAAGGTCTCTCCGTTGCTTCATGGCACAAAGAAGTAAAACAGTTTGTCCTAAATTCATACAGCCAATTGGATTCAGTAGACTAGGTTTGCATCTCACCTCTGCCACTGACTTCAGAATTTTCCTTATTTTATTTATTTTTTCCCGCTGTGTCAAGAGCTGGTGGGACAGCCACACAGGAAATTTATTTTTATTGAGTCAAACCTCATGAAAAGGATTGCATTTAAAAACCGAAACTTATATAAGTTTGGCTCGACAGTGTGGGAGGACAAGAATGAGAGAAAATTAGTAATGGAACCCATTTTTATCATCCAGTAGGTGAGATCTGGGGAATCATGGGCTTCACATTATTCCATGAGTGATCAACTGTGTCACAGGACAAATTTAGCACAGATTAAACTAGGTTCTTATTTATTATACAATTCTTTTGGGGATAACTATGCTTCCATTAATTTTATGAGATTCATCCTTATATATTTATATTATTAGCTACTTGCTTATTAGGTGTTTATTTTCCACTCTACTGTGGCAAAGTGGAATTTTCCCTTTATTCTATAAGTAGAGTCTTAGCATATTTTAACTCTGTGTGCACTTTGGATGCTGCAGATCCTAAAGTTTTATGGTTATAATTTATGCCTTTATAATCATCACTGATCAGACTAGCAACTGATTAAGCTCATAACTTGTTCTAATTCGGACTTCCTTTGAGTTGACAACGACATACTAGAATTTGTAGTAATGATGTTGGGTGATTCTGCTTTGTCTGGGGATTTAATTGCTGCTGTTATCCCTCCATATTATATCCTTTGCTCCCTCAGATGTGAGATCTGGAGCTTTGAATGGGTATATAAACTTGGGGGAACAAAGGAAAAACTCATAATTCTATTTAGAATCTTGAAACAACTTATTAATGCACCGGGAGAGAGAACTCTGCTCCTAGAATCCATTCTTTGGTTGTCTGATTGAGCCAATTCAGCAGAAGGAAGGACTGCATGCAAACCTGATTAGATTCTAGCTCAGGAGACTGTTGCTCAGTGAACAGGGCAAGAAGAGTTGGACATTACTAGGCTGTGTTTCTCAGTGAGGCATTGTGGGAATCACTTAAGTGAACAAAGGATGACAGTCTATTTCAGGTGTCAGCAAACTATGGCAAATGGGCCAAATCCAGTCTGCTGCCTGTTTTATATGTCCCCTTACTAAGAATAGTTTTTAGATTTTTAAGTCAGTTAAAAAAAATCAAAAGAATAATCATATTTCATGAGATGTTAAAACTATGGAACGTTCAAATTCCATTGTCTGTAAATAAAGTTTTATTAGAATACAGCCACTCATTCATTCCTGTATCGTCTATGGCTGTTTTGCGCTACAATGACAGAGCTGAGTAGTTGGAATAGAAACCTTGTACCCTGAAAAGGCCAAAATATTTACTATTTGGCTTTTTGCGGAAAAGACATGCCAACCTTTGGTCTCTATGTTAGTGTTATACAAGAAAAAGTTTAAGAACTTAACCTTAATAAATAATCTCATTGAATTTTGTCTGCTTGCTGGTGAACACTTATTTATTCTAATATTTTTCTGGGGATATCCTTTGGAATCAGCATATCTGATCTTATAGATAGGACTAGACAGGGGTTTAAACCTTTTTTTCTCCACTTCTTTTTCATTTAAAGGCACATTTTCCAATTATTGGACTGATCTTTACTGTTTTTTTTGGGAAAAGTCATATTCTGTATCCTAGTTATTACTTTCTCTCCCTGTTTCTGCTCGTGGATGTTTTGCACAGGGCCAGGTTTATGTATGTTGATTTAGCTCATAAGGACTGGGGAAGTGAGTGTGCTGAGGCTTAAAGGTATCGGAAGTAAGGAATGCATGGAAGAAAGACTGAATACAAGGACGCAGCGTTCTGAGGGGCAGGAGAAAGGAGATGGAAGTCCTTAATAGAGTCATGAGGATAATTTGTCAGCAAGTGCAGACCAGCAAAATGCTGCTATTTGAAATTTCAGGGAACTGCTTGGGTTGCAGTTTATATTGCAGGAGGGATAGAATCTGGGGTAACTGGGCAGAAAATGCCTATTTTTTTCCCACTTCCCAGGTCACTGAAGGATAGAATGAATTAATCTTTGGTTCAGGGTAAATGCAGAGAAGAGAATCTGAGTTCTCAAGGAGCAAGGTTAATGTGAGAGTGCTGTTTGTTATGAGCTCCCAAGAGTTCACAAGAAGATACCTGGATTTCCAGATAAGAACCCCTCCTGGGGACAAAGTGTTCTAAATTGAGGGGCATATTTTGCATTTGCAGGCTCATACCATCTGTCTTTTCTAATCGTGCTTGTTACTTACTATGGAATATGGGTTTTTATGGTGATGTGAGGACAGGAACCATCTGCCTTGCAGAATCTTAGAAAACTTTATAGACCTCATAGTATTGGTAAAAAGAAGGAAGAAGAGGATGTGATGTCTGAAGACCAGCTCAAAAGTGTAAACTTTCACCAAGATTTATGTAAGTTACATTCCACTCTTCAGGGCATATTCTTTTTTTAAAGGAATTCCTATCTATCTATTTATCTATCTATCTATCTATCTATCTATCTATCTATCTATCTATCTATCTATCTATCTATCTATTTATGGCTGTGTTGGGTCTTCGTTTCTGTGCGTGGCTTTCTCTAGTTGCAGTGAGCGGGGGCCACTCTTCTTCATCGTGGTGCGCGGGCCTCTCACTATCGCGGCCTCTTCCGCTGCAGAGCACAGGCTCCAGACGCGCAGGCTCAGTAGTTGTGGCTCACGGGCCTTGTTGCTCCGCGGCATGTGGGATCCTCCCAGACCAGGGCTCGAACCCGTGTCCCCTGCATTGGCAGGTGGATTCTCAACCACTGCGCCACCAGGGAAGCCCTTCAGGGCATATTCTTTGAGAGTATTCACCTAGTTCCACCCACTTATGTCACCTCTAAAAACTCATTTGAGTAAGTGACTTCTGTCCTGTAAGCCCAATGACCAGCAAGAATACTGACACCAGTTCTAGGGGTAACACCTTCTTGAACCTTCTCCAGCCTGTCAACTTTGAACATGTCATCGATCAAGTGAATATAGTATCCTGTATGTCAGCAACTTTGTAGTAAGTAGACTCTATATTTTCAGTACAGTTGCTGAGGGAATTTATCAGCATTTGCTTCTTCACTGAGAGGGAGTACAGATTTTCACACTCTCCAGTTCACCTTCACAGAAGAGTGGACTTAAGAAAGTTCTGAGGATCTTTGCCACACTCTCTTCTAGGGATAAATGCTAATCACAGGCAAGATTGTGATCTGTTGTATGAGTTTAGTCAGTTTCCTGATCTCCTCACCATCCACATGGCTTTCTTGTTACTAAAAGTGTCAAAGAAAAAGAAATTCTAAAAATGAAATCGTAGAAATAGAATAAGCTATAGGACAATATTTGTTTTATCACAGAATAAAGAAGGACTGTCTCAGCACAAACGCAAAGGGAGAAACCATAAAAAAATCTGACTTGTTCTAGAACAGGGTTTCACAGCTTCAGCACTGTTTACATTTTGGGCTGGATAATTCTGTGTTGTGGGAGGTTGAGCAGTGCGGGATGTTTAGCGGCATCCCTGGCCTCTACTCGTTAGGTGCTAGCAGTAGCCTTCCCGTCATGGCAACCAACAATGTTTCTAGATGTCGCCAAATGTTTCCAAGAGGGTAAAATCTCCACTGGTTGGGAACCACTGCTCTAGAATGATTGTTTTAGATGCAAGGGGAAAAAAAGCCGTCTCATGACCAAGTCGTGGGGGCTTATCATATACCTACACAAGGCCTCGTCTTGGAAATGTAGAATTTCAAGGAGACAAAGCAGACTAAGGGGCTGACTCTGGCTTCTCTCTGGTAGGGTTTGCAGGGTTTCTTTCAGGGCAGCGCTGCCTCGGTTCTCTTGCCCATCTGTCCTTTGTCCTCTCTACTCACTTGGCATCCTCTGTTTCTTTCGTTTCTGATCCCATCTCCTTTCTGCTTGCATATTCCTTTAGCTTGTCAGCTCTTCCTGTGGAATCGGTTCCTTTCAGATCCCACCCTGCTGCTATCTGTGAGACAGAGAAATTGAGCTCCACTAAAAACCACATCTCTGCTCTGATGTCAGGCTGCATTATAGGCATGGGCTGCAGGTCAACTTATGGAGAAGCTGTTCTCGGGTCAGGTGTGTATGCCTCATCCACCAGCTGTGACGAGCAAGGAAGGGTCACTTGGTATAAAGTATGGGTGCTAAGCAACAGGAACCGTGGACTGCTGACTCACTCAAAAGGCGGTGTGGAAAAGTAGGTGCTGATCAAGATCTCTAGACTAAAGAGGAATTTTTAAAATTCCATCTATCAAAAAAAAAAAAACAAACAGAAAACAAACCCCAATAGGTTTATCTGCATGAGATAAGCTGGGTAGAAAACTTAATAGGTAACATGGGATTACTATAAAAATGATTTTATAAATCAATGTGCAAAGTGTAGGAACAAGCAGTCACAAAACAAGAGCTATCATGGCTACAAATATTTGGAAAAATATTCACACAAAGTGTAAAAGAATTGTAAATTATTACAAGGCAAATATAAAGTCTAGCCTTTCAATTTAATCAAAAATTAAAAATGATAGTCTTTCATCCTATGTTGGTGAAAGATTGGCAGAATTGTCATTCTGGCACCGAAAGGAAAATTGCTGATGTTCGCGAAAATCAGTTCAGGAAGTTTTTGATATACTCTGGCAATATAAATCAAAGCATCAAAAATGTTCATACCTTTTGAGTCAGTATTTTCCTTCTAGGAATTTGCCCTAAGTAAATATTCAGAGATGTGAGTGAAGATTATATAGGAGGATGAAATATTCATCAGAGCATGTTTTGTTTTAACAAAATATTGGAATTAAATATCCAAAAGGGAGTTGATTAAACCTATTACAAAACATATTTAGTGACATGAGAAATGCTCAGAATATTATGTTTAGTGAAATTAATGGGTTACAAAGCTATTTCAAGTATCATTCAAATTTTGCATGTATTTGTAGAGATACATACACCGAATTAAAGTTAGAAGGAAACATTTCAACTGTTTAACAGTGGTTATTTATAGTGGGTAAGATGATTGATTTTTATCTTCTTATAACTTTTCTGTATCTTCTGAACTTTATACTGTACAATAAGAGTCTATTACTTATATAGTCAAAAACCTTTATGGTTAAAAAACTGCACTGCTTGCTAGTGGTTTTTTTTTTAATTGAGATATAGTTGATTTACAATATTGTGTTAGTTTCAGGTGTACAGCAAAGTGATTCAGTTATATATATATATATTTTTTAGATTATTTTCCATTATAACCTGTCTCCCAGTTCATCCCACCCCCCTTCCCACCTTGGTAACCATAGGTTTGTTGTCTACATTTGTGACTATTTCTGCTTTGCAAATAAGTTCATCTCTTACCATTTTTCTAGATTCCACATGTAAGCGATATTATACGATATTTGTTTTTCTCTTTCTGACTTACTTCACTCTGTATGACAGTCTCTAGGCCCATCCACGTCTCTGGAAATGGCACTATTTTATTCCTTTTCATGGCTGAGTAATATTCCACTGTATATATGTACCACATCTTCTTTATCCGTTCCTCTGTAGATGGGCGGCTGGGGAAGGGGGTTGTTTCCATGTCCTGGCTATTGTAAATAGTGCTGCAATGAACATTGGGGTGCATGCATCCTTTCAAATTATGGTTTTCTCCAGATATATGCCTAGGAGTGGAATTGCTGGGTTGTATGGTAGTTCTATTTTTAGTTTTTTAAGGAACCTCCATACTGTTCTCCATAGTGGCTTCACCAATGTGCATTCCCACCAACAAGGTAGGAGGGTTCCCTTTTCTCCACACCCTCTCCAGCATTTATTGTTAGTAGAATTTTTGATGATGACCATTCTGACCAGTGTGAGGTGAGATCTCATTGTAGTTTTGATTTGCATTTCTCTAATAATTAGCGATGTTGAGCATCTTTTCACGAGCTCAGCAATGGTGCCTCATTTCCAAGGTGGCCACAGAGATCCTCACTCCCATCTCCTCAGGCATTCCCCATGCAGCCAACAGGAGTCCTCTCCCGGATCCACTCTCCTAACCCCGTGCTTAAGCTCCCAGCCCCTGCCAGCATTGGTGGACACCTGTCTCAGGCTGGGGAGCCCAGGGCTGACTCCCCAGGAGGCCCTGGCAAGGGCTGTGCAGGCCTGCTGGGACCTGTGCAGCCGAAGGAGGCCTTGGCTTGGGTGGGGGGCGAGCCTGCTCAGATGGGCACCCCTCCCAGTGCCTGTGGAGGCAGGGGCCAGCTGGTGGGGAAGGGAGTTGCAATGGTGGCCCTGCCCCTTGCGTGCCACTCAACAATGGTGCCTTGCTTCTATGGTGGCCCGGACCTCCTCCACAAACCTTCCTGGTTGTGGATCTCCCCACTCCCTTCCTTTCAGGCTGTCTCCTCACAGCCAACAGCTGTCCCCTCCTTGGGTCCACTCTCCAAACTCCACTTTCCAGCACCTGGCCCCACTTTGCACCAGGAGACACCTGACTCAGGCTGGGGTGCACCAGGCTGCGTACAGAACATGTGCATAGGTCCTACTCTGTCCTGCCTCCCACAGACTGGTTGCTGCCCTCCCCTCTGATCCCCTGAAGGTCCCTCTCTGTCCCAGTTGATCCCCTCGCCGTGAGGAGGCTTCTCTGAGTGGGGGAACCTCTCCTCTCCTTCAGCTCCCTCTCAGGGGTGCTGGTGCCTTCCCGTTTCCTCTTTTGTTTTTTTCTTTCTTTCGTCCTTCCCCAGTTGCATGGGGAATTTTCTTGCCCTTTTACATGTCTGAGGTCCTCCACTACTGTTCAGTAGGTGTTCTGTGAGAATTGTTCCATTCGTAGATGTATTCTTGATGTACTTGTGAGGAGAGGCGAACTCCGCATCTTCCTATTCCGCCATCTTGACCCCTCCCCTGACCCATCTTCTATTTTTTCTATAGTAGTTTATATCTGTTAATCCCACACTCCTAATTTATCCCTCCCCCCTCCCTTTCCCTTTTGGTAACCATAAGTTTGCTTTCTATGTCTGTGAGTCTCTTTCTGTTTTGTATATAGATTCATTTATATTATTTTTAAGATTTCACATATAAGCTTTGTCTTTCTCTGTTTGACTTACTTCACTGAGTCTAATATTCTCTAGGTCCATCCATGTTGCTGCAAATGGCAATATTTCATTCTTTTTTATGGCTGAGTAGTATTCCATTGTGCTAATGATAACTTTTAAGATGGTGTACAGGCTATGACCTAAGAGTCCTCCCAAAGTGAGAATCTGTTACAGTTTAAGGTACAGCCTTTCAGACTGAGAAATCCATTTTTTCAGCTCATTAAATATAGACAAATTTCTCAGGGATGGACTCACATTAACTAAGTTTATAGAGACAGGTCTAAAACTAGAATGCCAGTGAATTAAGCTGTAATAAGAAATAGAACTATGGACAAAACTAGACATTTGTGTCCTCTGGCTAACTTATTTTCTCTCTGTAGCTCATTGTGTGGGAAATCAGATTATAAATATAATATTGTCTTGTGAGCAGGGCATCAGAAGTGGGAGTGTTAATTATAACATTTTCATGTTCCATTGCATCGTTTCTTTCTCTTTTTTTTATTATACAGCAGGTCCTTATTAGTCATCAATTTTATACACATCAGTGTATACATGTCAATCCCAATCGCCCAATTCATCACACGCCCGCCCCCTCCATGACTTTCCCCCCTTGGTGTCCACACGTTTGTTCTCTACATCTGTGTCTCAATTTCTGCCCTGCAAACCGGTTCATCTGTGCCATTTTTCTAGGTTCCACATATATGCGTTAATATACGATAATTGTTTTTCTCTTTCTGACTTACTTCACTCTGTATGACAGTCTCTAGATCCATCCACATCTCAACAAATGACCCAATTTCATTCCTTTTTATAGCTGGGTAATATTCCATTGTATATATGTACCACATCTTCTTTATCCATTCATCTGTCGATGGGCATTTAGGTTGCTTCCATGACCTGGCTATTGTAAATGGTGCTGCAATGAACATTGGGGTGCATGTGTCTTTCTGAATTATGGTTTTCTCTGGGTATGTGCCCAGTAGTGGGATTGCTGGATCATATGGTAATTCTATTTTTAGTTTTTTTTTTTTAAATTATTTATTTACTTATTTATGGCTGTGTTGGGTCTTCGTTTCTGTGCGAGGGCCTTCTCCAGTTGCGGCAAGCGGGGGCCACTCTTCATCGTGGTGCGCGGGCCTCTTCCCTATCACGGCCTCTCCTGCTGCGGAGCACAGGCTCCAGACGCGCAGACTCAGCAATTGTGGCTCACGGGCCCAGCCGCTCTGCGGCATGTGGGATCCTCCCAGACCAGGGCTCGAACCTGTGTCCCCTGCACTGGCAGGCAGACTCTCAACCACTGTGCCACCAGGGAAGCCCCTATTTTTAGTTTTTTAAGGAACCTCCATACTGTTCTCCATAGTGGCTGTTTCAGTTTACATTCCCACCAACAGTGCAAGAGCGTTCCCTTTTCTCCACACCCTCTCCAGCATTTGTTGTTTGTAGATTTTCTGATGAAGCCCATTCTAACTGGTGTGAGGTGATACCTCATTGTAGTTTTGATTTGCATTTCTCTAATAATTAGTGATGTTGAGCAGCTTTTCATGTGCTTCTTGGCCATCTGTATATCTTCTTTGGAGAAATGTCTATTTAGGTCCTCTGCCCATTTTTGGATTGGGTGGTTTGTTTTTTTAATATCGAGCTGCATGAGCTGTTTATATATTTTGGAGATTAATCCTTTGTCCGTTGATTCATTTGCAAATATTTTCTCCCCCATTACTGAGGGTTGTCTTTTCGTTTTGTTTATGGTTTCCTTTGCTGTGCAAAAGCTTTGAAGTTTCATTAGGTCCCATTTGTTTAGTTTTGTTTTTATTTCCATTACTCTAGGAGGTGGATCAAAAAAGATCTTGCTGTGATTTATGTCAAAGAGTGTTCTTCCTATGTTTTCCTCTAAGAGTTTTATAGTGTCCGGTCTTACATTTAGGTCTCGAATCCATTTTGAGTTTATTTTTGTGTATGGTGTTAGGGAGTGTTCTAATTTCATTCTTTTACATGTAGCTGTCCAGTTTTCCCAGCACCACTTGTTGAAGAGACTGTCTTTTCTCCATTGTATATCCTTGCCTTCTTTGTCATAGATTAGTTGACCATAGGTGTGTGGGTTTACCTCTGGGCTTTCTATCTTGTTCCATTGATCTATGTTTCTGTTTTTGTGCCAGTACCATATTGTCTCGATTACTGTAGCTTTGTAGTATAGTCTGAAGTCAGGGCGTCTGATTCCTCCAGCTCCATTTTTTCCCCTCAAGACTGCTTTGGCTATTTGGGGTCTTTTGTGTCTCCAAACAAATTTTAAGATTTTTTGTTCTAGTTCCATAAAAAATGCTATCGGTAATATAATAGGGATTGCATTGAATCTGTGGATTGCTTTGGGTAGTATAGTCATTTTCACAATATTGATTCTTCCAATCCAAGAACATGGTATATCTCTCCATCTGTTGGTATCGTCTTTAATTTCTTTCATCAGTGTCTTATAGTTTTCTGCATACAGGTCTTTTGTCTCCCTAGGTAGGTTTATTCCTAGGTATTTTATTCTTTTTGTTGCAATGGTAAATGGGAGTGTTTCCTTAATTTCTCTTTCAGATATTTCATCATTAGTGTATAGGAATGGAAGAGATTTCTGTGCATTTACTTTGTATCCTGCAACTTCACCAAATTCATTGATTAGCTCTAGTAGTTTTCTGGTAGCATCTTTAGGATTCTCTATGTATAGTATCATGTCATCTGCAAACAGTGACAGTTTTACTTCTTCTTTTCCAATTTGTATTTCTTTTATTTCTTTTTCTTCTCTGATTGCCATGGCTAGGACTTCCAAAACTATGTTGAATAATAGTGGTGAGAGTGGACATCCTTGTCTTGTTCCTGATCTTAGAGGAAATGCTTTCAGTTTTTCACCATTGAGAATGATGTTTGCTGTGGGTTTGTCATATACGGCCTTTATTATGTTGAGGTAGGTTCCCTCTATGCCCACTTTCTGGACGGTTTTTATCGTAAATGGGTGTTGAATTTTGTCAAAAGTTTTTTCTGCGTGTATTGAGATGATCATATGGTTTTTATTCTTCCATTTGTTAATATGGTGTATCATATTGATTGATTTGTGTATATTGAAGAGTCCTTGCATCCCTGGGATAAATCCCACTTGATCATGGTGTATGATCCTTTTAATGTGTTGTTGGATTCTGTTTGCTAGTATTTTATTGAGGGTTTTTGCATCTATATTCATCAGTGACATTGGTCTGTAATTTTCTTTTTTTGTAGTATCTTTGTCTGGTTTTGGTATCAGGGTGGTGGTGGCCTCATAGAATGAGTTTGGAAGTGTTCCTTCCTCTGCAATTTTTTGGAAGAGTTTGAGAAGGATGGGTGTTAGCTCTTCTCTAAATGTTTGATAGAATTCACCTGTGAAGCCATCTGGTCCTGGACTTTTGTTTGTTGGAAGATTTTTAATCACAGTTTCAATTTCATTACTTGTGATTGGTCTGTTCATATTTTCTATTTCTTCCTGGTTCAGTCTTGGAAAGTTATACCTTTCTAAGAATTTGTCCATTTCTTCCAGGTTGTCCATTTTATTGGCATAGAGTTGCTTGTAGTAGTCTCTTAGGCTGCTTTGTATTTCTGGGGTGTCTGTTGTAACTTCTCCTTTTTCATTTCTAATTTTATTGATTTGAGTCCTCTCCCTCTTTTTCTTGATGAGTCTGGCTAATGGTTTATCAATTTTATTTATCTTCTCCAAAACCAGCTTTTAGTTTTATTGATCTTTGCTATTGTTTTCTTTGTTTCTATTTCATTTATTTCTGCTCTGATCTTTATGATTTCTTTCCTTCTGCTAACTTTGGGTTTTGTTTGTTCTTCTTTCTCTAATTCCTTTAGGTGTAAGGTTAGATTGTTTACTTGAGATTTTTCTTGTTTCTTGAGGTAGGCTTGTATAGCTATAAACTACCCTCCTAGAACTGCTTTTGCTGCCTCCAAATAGGTTTTGGATCGTCGTGTTTTCATTGTCATTTGTCTCTAGGTATTTTTTGATTTCCTCTTTGATTTCTTCAGTGATCTCTTGGTTATTTAGTAGCGCAGTGTTTAGCCTCCACGTGTTTGTGTTTTTTACGTTTTTTCACCTGTAATTCATTTCTAATCTCATAGTGTTGTGGTGAGAAAGGATGCTTGATATGATTTCAGTTTTCTTAAATTTACTGAGGTTTGATTTGTGACCCAAGATGTGATCTATCCTGGAGAATGTTCCATGCGCACTTGAGAAGAAAGTGTAATCTGCTGTTTTTGGATGGAATATCGTATAAATATCAATTAAATCTATCTGGTCTATTGTGTCATTTAAAGCTTCTGTTTCCTTATTTATTTTCATTTTGGATGATCTGTCCATTGGTGTAAGTGAGGTGTTAAAGTCCCCCACTATTACTGTGTTACTGTCGATTTCCTCTTTTAAAGCTGTTGGCAGTTGCCTTATGTATTGAGGTGCTCCTATGCTCTGTGCATGTATATTTATAATTGTTATATCTTCTTCTTGGATTGATCCCTTGATCATTATGTAGTGTCCTTCCTTGTCTCTTGTAACATTCTTTATTTTAAAGTCTATATTATCTGATATGAGTATTGCTACTCCAGCTTTCTTTTGATTTCCATTTGCATGGAGTATCTTTTTCCATCCCCTCACTTTCAGTCTGTATGTGTCCCTAGGTCTGAAGTGGGTCTCTTGTAGACAGCATATATATGGGTTTTGTCTTTGTATCCATTCACTAAGCCTGTGTCTTTTGGTTGGAGCATTTAATCCATTCACGTTTAAGGTAATTATCAATATGCATGTTCCTATGACCATTTTCTTAATTGTTTTGGATTTGTTTTTGTAGGTCCTTTTCTCTTGTGTTTCCCACTTAGAGAAGGTCCTTTAGCATTTGTTGTAGAGCTGGTTTGGTGGTGCTGAATTCTCTTAGCTTTTGCTTGTCTGTAAAGCTTTTGATTTCTCCATCGAATCTGAATGAAATCCTTGCCAGGTAGAGTAATCTTGGTTGTAGGTTCTTCCCTTTCATCACTTTAAGTATATCATGCCATTCCCTTCTGGCTTGTAGAGTTTCTGCTGAGAAATCAGCTGTTAACCTTATGGGAGTTTCCTTGAATGTTATTTGTCATTTTTCCCTTGCTGCTTTCAATAATTTTTCTTTGTCTTTAATTTTTGCCAATTTGATTACTATGTGTCTCGGTGTGTTTCTCCTTGGATTTATCCTGTATGGGACTCACTGCGCTTCCTGGACTTGGGTGGCTATTTCCTTTTCCATGGTAGGGAAGTTTTCGACTATAATCTCTTCAAATATTTTCTCGGGTCCTTTCTCTCTCTCTTCTCCTTTGGGACCCTTATAATGCGAACGTTGTTGCGTTTAATGTTGTCCCAGAAGTCTCTTAGGCTGTCTTCATTTCTTTTCATTCTTTTTCTTTATTCTGTTCTGCAGCAGTGAATTCCACCATTCTGTCTTCCAGGTCACTTATCCGTTCTTCTTCCTCATTTTTTCTGCTATTGATTCCTTCTAGTGTAGTTTTCATTTCAGTTATTGTATTGTTCATCTCTGTTTGTTCTTTAATTCTTCTAGGTCCTTGTTAAACATTTCTTGCATCTTCTCGATCTTTGCCTCCATTGTTTTTCCGAGGTCCTGTATCATCTTCACTATCATTATTCTGAATTCTTTTTCTAGAAGTTTGCCTATCTCCACTTCATTTAGTTGTTTTTCTGGGGTTTTATCTTGTTCCTTCATCTGGTACATAGCCCTCTGCTTTTTCATCTTGTCTATCTTTCTGTGAATGTGGTTTTTGTTCCACAGGCTGCAGGATTGTAGTTCTTCTTGCTTCTGCTGTCTGTCCTCTGCATCAAGTTTTAATTGCATGAGGCTCCTGGTATTCAGTAGGGATAGATATGCCACCAGGATCAGATAATTCGAGTCCTCTTATGTGGACTGAGATTGGAGAGGTTTTTCCAAAGTTTGCCTTGATCTTGATCATGATCACCTTCTTTCTTTAATTATGTGCAATATTTCTGATGAGCTTCACATTGGCACACATGCCTGCACACATTCTAAAGAAGGTTCAGGTCTCAATTTATTTAGCAAAGGATACAGAACTTAGCTGAAGATAAGGGTTACACAGAACTGAAGAATACACTCTGTCTCAACCCAGCTTCCAAAGACCTGAGAGCCCCTGGTTGGAGGGTATACAGCTCACAGTGAAGTTGTCCACATAAGGTGGGGCTTGCCAAATCTGAGATGCTAGGCTTTGAGTTTCAATTCTGTTCCCTTTATACCTGAGGCTTATATATCACCAATCTTTATATGTATGGTGTATATATAATAGACATATAAACCAGTACACACACATTTTTGTCTTATTGTTTTTGATATATAAATTGGAGGGCTGGTTTATGAACACAAGGCTCTCCTGATCCTTAACTAGACTCACTTACTGCAAGCCAGGCCAATCTTCCTGGGAAGATGAAGCAGCTTCTTTAGGGCTCTAGCTCTCAAATTTCCCTTATCAGGTCAATAAATACTATGAAATGGGATGAAAAATTAATGACTCAGCTATGTCTTAGCCTTCCCCTTCCCCACCCCACTAAAGAGGTTTTGGGGTTGGTCCAATCAGTTCATTCTCTTCCCTGCCCTGTGAGTGGGGTCCTGCATCCACAGTCAAGTTCTTTGGGGCTTTGTTATGCAGAATCTGGAGAAAAGAGAGAGGGGGAAAGGATAGGAGGTGCAGGACTCTCAGCCTGGGGGTGCAGTTGTGTAAGGAGTTTGGAGAGAAAAGGGGAGAAAGCTTCTGATATGAAGGGAAATAGAACAGAGTAGTAAGTTTCCTTCATGGTACTCAAGAAATGCAAATAAAACATTTGACATATTCTGAAATTACTTTTTCTGTTTGTTGACTATATTTCTCTGATGATGATACTGTTCTGAGAACTAGACCATGTGCATCATTGTTTTATTTCTATTCTATTAATTTCTGATTAATTAGTATATGTGCACATGTTAAAAATTTATATAGAACAAAATGAAAAGTAAGCCTCCCTCCCATCTCTGACCATGAATTGCCCAATGCTTTCTCCCTGATGCAACCACATTATCAGTGTACCTACTGCTATAGTTTGAGATAGTTTATACGTAGAGAAGCATATGTGTATAAGTAATCTCTTGACTTAAAAAAGTAGAGCACTGTACTCATTGTTCAGAATTTTGTTTTTTAAATTTAAAAACATATCTAGAAGTGTTCCATATTAACATATGTGTATGTCTCTATACCTATGTCTGCCTTATTAAAAAAATATCAATCATGCCTTTATAAGCATTGCAGTCGAAGGACTGAAAAAGTGCTGTATCATTGTTATTGTAAGTGGTGGCCACAGTTCCATGCAGTGTCTTACTAGAAATTTCTGCCAGGTGATCCCAGCTTGCTCACTTGCTCTTCTCAGGTCCTCACTGTGTTTCTGCTCATTGTAGGTAGCACAGGGGTTGGTCAGGAGGCAGAAGAAGAGGGGGAAACTGTGGGTAAGAGCCTTTATTGTGGTTTCCATGGAAGGAACAAGTGAGGCAAGGTAAATGTCCAGCGGGCAGGCAAATGTCACGAGAGAAGTGAGGTATGCTCAGTTCAGCAGGATGCAATGATTAGAGCAGAGAAATGAAATGTGAAAAAGAAGGGAGGACTTCCACTGTCCTACGAATCTTCACTGATTTCAAGTTTGGTAGATTTTTATCCAAATCTCACTTTAGGTCTCTCCCAGATCCAGACTGCATGGCCCAGAGAGTCTCTGGATCACACACAACTTTTCGCCATCAGGAAGCTCATAGCATCATATAGGACAAGTTTTGTAGCTCAATCACCCTCAGAATAGCAATTTTACTTTCAAGTATCCTACCTTGGACTTGTTCATATACTATGCACATAATGGAAGGCTGAAAAGCTATTTTTCATATTCTCCCAGGTGAAGTGAAAATGGTTTTCTCAAGTGTGACTAAATAACCATGGAGACAAAACTCGGTTACCACTGTTCCCAGTCTCCTCACTGGAAACTGCCCTTTATACAGCCGCTGTTTGAACTTCAAGCCTATGAGAGCCACAGAACAAAAACCAGTGGTGTTTCTTTAATATCTGCGCCAGGACTCCGGCTTTTTTTTTTTCTTTTCAGTTACAGTTGGGGGAAAAAATAACATTACAAGGCTAGAGAGATGAAACAGATTCCCCATAAGACACTTTTATTTATTTATTCAGGCTTTTCTCATTGCCTTTCTCAGCCTAGATCTCCCGCCTTCCCACCACTTCAGCTGAGAAAGTAATTATAGACAACACCAAAGAGCATATAAACACTTCCAAAGCCAATTCCTGTTATAAATGAGCCTTTAGGAAGTAAAGAGCTTCGCAGCAGCTTAAAAAATCTCTGAACCTCTCTGGGATGTCAGGACTAAGGATATGATCCATAAAAAATTCCTAAACAAAACAAAACAAAAAAAAATTCCTAAACAGCTCCATAGAAATTGTAACCATATGTTTATAACTTTAAAATGCATATCTGAATTGAGATAGACCTGGCAGCCAATGCATGTGCTGTTGATGCAAATAAAGCATTTTTCTCACAAATACAATTTGCTTAAATGAGGAAGCAAGTTAGATATGGTTTCATTTTAGCAAATTGCCTCGAAGTGACGCTACGATTTTAAAATTTGCTGCATTTCATTCTGCACTAGGTTCTACCGGTAGTCTGTCCCAGTGACTGTCACCACTAGAATGACTTTCCCTCTTTGGGGTGGATTGTACTGATTCTTCTGATTACAAGGAGGTGTATATTTTAGGACACCTAGAGTCATAGAGTAGTCAAAGAGTTTTATTCATCTTTTGTTTTCTATCAAATAGCATGTCACGTTATCTTCAGATACTATCTGCTCTGTCAGATGATGCCTTGTACAACTAGTTCCTCTGAACTCAGAATGTGGTTTAAGCACTTCTGGGATTTCAAGCTGGCTGGTATATTAGCGTTTACACTGGGGTTTTGTCTGCTAGTCCGTGGTGGGGACCTATCCCTTGTGGGGACTGTCAGACATCTATTCCAGCAGAAGGTAGAGGAACATTCTGACCCCATTTATTATGTTCCTTAGGCCTGTCATAAATCCAATCATAACTTTCTTTTGCCTAATGTAGGATACCAAGGAATAAGTTTTCTATTTTTTTAGTCATTTCTACCCATTCATGTAAATATCAAGGGAACAGAATTTCTAGTCAAAATACATCTACTTAAATTTTTAAAAAATATTTTCTTTTCTTGGAGTAGATATATATCTATATATTATATGTTTTGAATCTCTATAGATTTTGAAGGTATACAGCAACCTTGGCAGTTCTGTGCTTAAGGACAGCGGTCCTACCCGCTCCTGTGAGAAGGAAACATCATTACAAGATGGGGCCAAGGATCAGAGTCCCCATTTGGGAAGTTTCCCAAGGTTCTCCTCGTACCCAGATGAATTATTTGAAATTACACCCAGTAATGGTAGGAAGCAAGAATGTGTTCAGAGATGAACTGAACTGAGTACACAGTAGGCATTCCTGGTCTGATTCACAGGGACTTGTTTGCTGGGTGTAGCACAGTGGTGTGTTAGAATATAGGGTATTAACAGAAAATTTGAGGAGTAGATCAGATCAGGAGATGATTGACATTGAAAGGATGATTTAATACCCACAGTGCGTAAGAGGAAGGGGCACACCATACCATGGGAGGCCACATGGGGAAACACAGGGGTTGGTCAGGAGGCAGAAGAAGAGGGGAAAGCTGTGGATAAGAGCCTTTATTGTGGTTTTCATGGAAGGAACAAGTGAGGCAAGGTAAATAGGCTTCGGATTGGCTAGTTTGAATACTTCCAGTGCTCTGGGGGCATAGGGCTGTCCCTTGTTCTCTGGTATCTGGCCATAGGGTAATTATGGCAGGTGGATAGTGGCCTGGAATGTGAGAGCCCAACAGAGGAGGCCGCTGGGGCTATGAGCTTTGTATTGCTTGGTTTGTATTTGAAAAGCGTGCTCTTGGGAGGAGGACTCCTCCTGAGGAAGGGGGTGACAAGGGAGGCAGGAAGCCAAGGCAGGGTGACTTGTTGCGTTGTCTAGAACAAGGTGTATCTGACGTACACATGTAGGGCAGATGGTAAAGCATCAAGTTTACAGAAGCTAGATCAGAGTTAAAACAAATTGTTAAAAGCACGAATTCCAGAATCAGACTGCCTGAGTGTGAATGTCGGTTCCCCATGACATATTGGCCATATGGCATCGAATACATTTCATAACTCATTTAATCTTTATATTAGTCCAAGGGTGCAGGTACTATTAACACTATTTTGCACATGGGATAACTGAGGCTCAGAGAGAGTGATATATGAAGATGCTTACAACACTTCCTGGCACCTAGTAAGTATTTGCTACTATTATTATTACTATTGTCATTGTTGGTATTTTCTGGGGACCTAAGCTAGTTGTGATCAACGTTCTCACGCACATCCGATGGGCAAAGTTAGTGCTACTGAGATCTGGAAGATTGGGATCACTGAGTCAAGTTAATAGATAGATATATAAATATATATAGATATATATATATAGATATATATATTATATATTGGCATGGGATGTCCTGCTATATATGAACCACCAGACCTTTCTCTGGAGCAAATAAATGGCATGGTGGATGGAACTATCTGGAACCACCCACGCGCAGAAGATGGATGATTCACTGGCCCTGGCTTCCTCGGGCCATGATGTTAATTCACTGGGTGAAGGAAGCTCTTCTCTGTGGCCTCGGCCTGGGAATCGACTGCACTACCGTTTACCTTGTCCACCCTCCACAGGCAAGTGTTAACTGAAGAACAATATAGTCTCAAGTCAGGGTTCTAGAGGGCAACAATCTGCTCAACTGTGGTCACGAGGTGTAACGACTGGAGCAGGTGGGCATCCATAGTGATGTGGTGGGAGACGAGCCACGCACTGAGAAGAGTGTGCATCAAGCAGGAGCAGAACCTAAGTGTAGCATTTAGGACACGACTCTTAGTTCTGACCCAGCCTATCCTTAGCCTTTGTTCTTCCTGGCTCCCCAGGAAGTCTTGGAAGCGTTTTCTCTCAAGTTCCAAGTTCTGAAATGCTTCTCCTTGTTTCAGCTGAGATTCACAGAGCCATTCTGAACAGTAACTTCTGTTAACTTAATAACTGTTTCCTTCTCCAACCACCCTCTTTGTTACCACTGTTTTTGGGGGATGAAGGATACTTTTATGTTTCCGGGCATATTGCTTGCGCATCTAACCAAACATATTTATATCAGCCTGACTGCATGGCCTATGACCTTGCACTTCAGTATTATTCATTTGGATTGTTGGGTTTGATGGAAGAAGGAAATGGGTGTGAGGGTGGCATTTTCAGCAGGAACAGCTGCCGCAATTTGGAAAACTTGCTTCCCTGTGTTCAAACAGTACAGGCTAAACCATCCTCTGCACAAGTGCGCAGATAACAGTGTGAGGGACCCTGTGGGGGCTGCTTGGGGATAACAATGTTTCCCTGATCTGATTGCAAGGAATGCTAGACGATGAATAATCAGCCCAGTAGATACTGTTTCCAGCAACTGCTTTGTAGTAATCACTCTTCCTGATGAAAGTAGCAGATTGTTCTGCAAACCAGTGAGCTGGGCTCTATGGAAACAGAACATACATTTATTTAGGAGAAATGTAAGTTTAGAGCAGTCAGTAAAACCCCCAATTTCATTTCCTTTATAGCAATGTTTTAAACAAGGGTCCCCCCAGCTCCTAGTTCATTGGGAGGAGTTCTTCAACCTAGCTCTTCAGACGGCATAAAAAGAAGCAATGAGACAAAACCAGCCCCAACACCCTTTCTTTAAGGAGATCAGAAATTGATCTTTGTACCTAGCATATGAATTTATTCTTGAGTTATGAAGGCCAGTAGTTCTCAGACTTAATGTGTGAAGATTCCTTAGGACATAGAAAGGATGCCTTCTTGTCTTGCTAGAATAGAAACGTTTGAAACCCCTCACCCAAGACTTCAGACCAAATCTCTTTTAAGAGTCACAAATGTGGGTTGAAGTCCAAGTTCTCCTCCAGCTGGGCTGCGTGGACTTTAGTAAATCATTGAATTTCTCTGGAGGTCCAACTCCTTCATCAGCATCCATTTAACTTAAAAACTTAAAAAAAATCATCAGTTTATTGTAGAAAAATCAGAAATGTCAAGGAACAAAAAGAGGGAATTAAAAGGTTATCAGAGTTCCACCACTCAGAGAAACCACTCTTAGAAGCTGGTGAATATCTTTTCATTTCTTTGTTCCTTCTCTTCCTTTTATCCATTTGTCCATCCATCCACCCATCCACCCATCCATCCATCCATCCATCCATCCATCCATCCATCCATCCATCCATCCATCCATCCATCCATCTATCCATTCATCCATTCATTCATCCATCCATCCAACTAACTACCCAACCATCCACCCACTCACACATTCAGTGGAATCATACTATGCATAGGGTTTGTATAATTTGCTTTATCTTCTCTGCAATGTTCTTGAATGTCTGTCTGTTACTGTGTGTGTTACCTTCTTGTTGTCTCCAGAAAGGAAGATCTGAACAATCTAATGTAACTTAGTCATCAGTTAATTTTTAAACTAGTTTATAGATACTTCAGTAATATAAAACTTTTATTATTGATATTTTGGTATTTGTCTCTATCCTTTTAAAGGAAAAGGTAAACCTATCCCAGTCTCAGGCTCATATCTTCTATTTTTTTCATAACAGATATTTTTCATTTTTTCCAGCTATGTAATTTCTGGACAATCAATAACAAGAAGGAGTAAGATCCCATGTAAATTGGGGTTTGCGTATACCACAGATTCTTGGTGCAGAATGTTACTTCTGTGACAATGTTATGTAAACCTCTTCCTGATATTTAAAGTTTATGGTCCGTGTCTGTCCTCCGAGATTCTGGAGAGCCAGGAGTCCCATGTTTTACAGAGTGAGGAATCCCACAGGCCATACCCAGTGTTTTCACTTTATCAAAATGAATTTTTGAGTGATATTTTAAAAATTTTGTTTTTTCCCTTTTCAAAAAGTAATATAGTTTTTACTTTGTTCTCTGTATCTCTGAGTCTATTTCTGTTTTGTTATATTTGTCCATTTGTTTTGCTTTTTTAGATTACACATATAAGTCAAAACATACAGTATTTGTCTTTCTCTGTCTAACTTATTTCACTTAGCATGATACCCTCCAGGCCCACCCATATTGTCACAAATGGCAAGGTTTAATTCTTTTTTATAGCTGAGAAATATTCCTGTGTGTGTGTGTCTGTGTGTGTGTGTGTGTGTGTGTGTGTGTTTATCACATCTTCTTTATCCATTTATCCATCAGTGGGCACTTAGGTTGCTTCCATATCTTGGCTATTGTAATTAGTGTTGCTATGAACATTGGGGTAGCATATATCTTTTCAAACTAGTGTTTTTGTTTTCTTTGGATAAATACCCAGGGATGGGATTGCTGGATAGTATGGTAGTTCTATTTTTAATTTTTTGAGGAAACTCCATACTGTTTTCCATAGTGACTGCACCAATTTACATTCCTACCAACAGTGTACAAGGGGTCCCTTTTCTCTATATCCTCTCCAGCACTTGTTATTTATTGTCTTTTTGATAATAGCCATTCTAAAAGGTGTGAGGTGATATCTCATTTTGATTTCGATTTGCATTTCCCTGATGATTAGTGATGTTGGGCATTTTTTCATGTGTCTCTTGGCCATCTGCATGTCTTCTTTGGAAAAATGCCTGTTCAGTTTCTCTGCCCATTTTTTCCCTCCAGTTTTATTGAGATATAATTGACATACAGCACTGTCTAAGTTTAAGGTGTACAGCATAATGATTTGACTTATATACATCATGAAGTGATTATAATATGTTAGTGAGAATCCATCGTCTCATAGGATACAAAATAAAAGAAAAAGAAAAAAATATTCCTTTTTTGTGATGAGAACTCTTAGGATTTACTTTCTTAACAACTTTAATATATAACGTACAGCGGTGTTAATTATATTTATCATGTTGTACCTTATATCCCTTGTACTTATTTATCTTATAACTGGAAGTTTGTACCTTTTTTTACTGCCTTTATCCAATTCCCCCTCCTCCCACCCCTGCCTCTGGTAACCACAAATCTGATCTTTTTTTCTATGAGTTTGTTTGTTTGTTTGCTTTTGAAGTATAATTGTCCTACAGCACTTATATTAGTTCCTGGTGCACAACATAGTGATTCAGTATTTCTATACATTTCAAAATTCTCACCATAATAAGTCTAGTTACCATCTGTAATGTAATACAAAGATATTACATTATTATTGACTATATTTCCCATACTGTACATTTCATACCTGTGACTCATTTATTTTGTAACTGGAAGTTTGTACCTCTTAATCTTCCTTACCTATTTCTCTTATCCCCCTACCCACTTCTGCCCATTTTTCAATCAGATTGTTTGTTTTTTTGATAAAGAGTTACACGAGTTCTTTATATATTTTGGATATCAACCCCCCATTGAACATATCATTTGCAAATATCTTCTCTCACAGATACAGAGAACAAACTAGTGGTTACTGGGGGTGGGGGTGAGGTGAAATAGGTAAAGGAGATGAGGAGGTGAAAGCTACTAGTCATAAAAAAAAAAGTCATAGAGATGTAATATACAGCACAGGGAATATAGTCAATATTTTTAATAATTTTGTATTGTATGTAATCTATAAAAATATCAAATTACTATGTTGCATACCTGAAACTAATATAATAGAGTAAGTCAACTATATTTCAATAAAAAGGTAACACAGTTTTTGAAGAATATTTGGAAAAATACAGAAAAGTATGGAGAAGAAAATACAGAGCTAAGGTCATTTCTTTGTGCAATTATATTGCATGTACAGTTACTTTTAAATGAACAATACTTATGAGAAATTCAGATAGTATGATAATGAGAAGTAAGTTCTTTCCCACTGTCCACTTTCAGACTTCCTCCTCAGGGTAAACACTGTCAAAATGATTGTGTGTGCGTCCATATAGCTTCCTAGTGAATTACACAGTCTTTAAAGACAACGTTAATGGCTTCATGTTATTCCTTTGTGCAGATGATGCCAGATTTCTTCTAACATTATCTAATTAGTGGATATTCAGGTTGTTTCTAAGATTTATTATAGCATATCCTTAAAATATATGAGGGCCATATCCTAAGGTCTTTGTAAATCCCAATTCTGTAAGTACCTCCAAGTTGAGAATCAAAGCATAAAAAAGGCTTTGCTTTACATTTTTGTAATCTCATAGTGATGGTTTTTCACTTGAAAAGGAAAAAGCTCATATATTGTCCTGATGGTTTGTGGTCATTGAACAAGATCTAGAATTGGCAAGCAACCTGCCTTTTCCCCCTACATTCAAAAGAAAATATTCCACTACATTTTTTATTCAAACTTCCCAAATCATCCACTCTATAAATTTGCTAAGGAACCAGTCTACCTTCTGTAGCCTGTAGTTTAATATTTGAAACTGGGGCTGAAGTGGAAAATTACAGCAATTGCTCTAAAAGTTTCAGGTTACTATTATTATCCCTGTAAACTGTCTTCAGATAGTTCAACCAACGTTGGGTCTTGTCTCCATCTTTATTTGAACTCGTAAAATGTGACATTATAAATCCAGAAATTAAACAGCATTGCTAATGCAGAACTACTTCTGGAGGTGATGAATGAATGCTAATTATCATCCTTAAAATAATCCCCTAGACACCAAACATTTTCTGAAATAGTTCTGTTATAATAAATACATCTGCAAATCATCCTTTTATGGGCATGACTCATGTGTGCACAAATTCTGATGGTGTGATAAGATGTAGGGAGTAGGAACAATCCTTTTCCACTCTTCCTGGAGCCTTCCTGGTCACCAGAGAGGACTCAGGTAGTCCTGGTGAATGTAGAGTGCCTTGTATCTTCAGTATTTTATTATAGATAAGAGGTGGATTCATGACTTAGCAACTTTATTTCTCTAAGCATTTCAAGGTTCTAATCTTGAAATTAAAAATGTTCTAAAAATGTTTTTACTTATACACTAGGCTTGTCTTGGGCACAGATGGAATTGGGGTTTCCCACATGATTACATTTGAAGCTGCAGGAAGGCCCTCAGCTCTGTTTTACCCATCTCCTTGAACTCCTAAAATTCTACAGTTAGGAACACATTCCTTGGATAAAGAATTATCCATACAGGTATCTTCTTTTAAACTGGACTTACTGTGCAGAATGAGAGTTAAAATACAGATCTGTATCTTGGGATACAGCTGTCTAGATTACACTAGACACTGTCTAGATTGTACTACATTAACCTGTTGGACAGTGAAATCAGTGTAAATAAGTTAACAAAGCTTAGAACAAATGTATAATTGATTGACAATGACTCTTAGCCTTGATTCTATTGCTTTGAGGATTCTGAGGTAGAGAATGAGTCTTTAATGGCATGGAGTTTTGTGTTCCAGTAACAATTTCTGCCATGGGTTTAGAGGGAGGAAGCGCTGTGGCATTCAGGGTGATTTTTGGTTATGCAAGGCCCAGGTCCTTTGACAATGGATGAATAGCTTATTTTTAAAAAATAAAAATTGGGATACAAAGTATGGCAACAGGATTTTTATGCCATCTCTGGGTTCAAGAGGGCATAATTTAGATGTGGAAATAATAGAGTTTCTGGAATAATTTTATGATTTGTGGGAACAACCAAACATCTGAAGTGAAGACTGTCCTGGGAAATCCTTGGTTAACAAAGTATGCTGGACTCCATAGCATTAAAGAAGTGCTCATGCTGAGGGAGGGATGTGAGACAGAAGGAAGGAAGGAGCTGTGATGTGACAGTGCTGGGGAAGCTCAGGCTTGAGCAGGAAATGCTTATGTTGAGACACTTCCCAATGTAGCTCCTAAAGTGAATCCTCATAAGCTGGCTTCTGTCCCTGTGTGGGCAAAATTTCCGCTACTCAGGCTGTGAAAGCAGGTGTCTTCTCCAGATTGACCCTGGCCTTTGAAAGAACACAAATGATTTTACCATGGTTAACCAAGGGAAAGATGTACTGTCACCCACATCTGAGAAAAACAAACCAAACCAGAGCTGGAGGGGCAAGAGAGGTCTTTGATACAATTGTTTTATCATTAGTCCAACATTCATTGGGTCATTTAGAAACTGAAAAAAATTGGAACTACTCACCCCTTCCCTGGGCTCCACTAGGCTGGTGCTCAATTCCCCTCCTACACCCTCCACTTTCCCAGTCACCCAGGGGTGCCATTTTTGTGCAGAGCAGAGCCCAAAAGGACCCTATGCACCAAATATTGAAAATAGCCTCCGGGAGTCATCACAAACCTCCTTCCAGGTTTGTGGCTTTCGTAGCCCATCATAGTCTGGGTACACTGTTACCTGGCATTCCTTTTGCCCTTTTCCCACTGGTGCTTAAGCCAGCAGTTGGCACTATTTGCCCCAACTGCTTAGCTTTGTCCCAACCATTCTGGGGCCATGTACATAGCTGTTGCTGTGTGAGTGAGTGCTTAGGGGGTGGAAGCACACCCAGGGTTCGGCTGGCTGTGGCCAGCCTTTGGCCTCGGAGTTCTTGGAGAACTCTCATTGGCTTCTGCTTGGCCTCTTGCCATCCTGATCAGGGAACTGGTACCCTTTTCTCTCAGATGGATCTAGATCTGAGTAAAATGGTGAACTAACCTCACACTTTTATGATTATTGACTCCTGGGGATTTTTTCTTCTTTTTCATATTCTTTTCCACTATGATTTATAACAGGGTATTGAACATAGGTCCCTGTGCTATACAGTAGCACCTTGTTGTTTATCTGTTTCATATGTAATAGTTTGTATCTGCTAATCCCAAACTCCTAATTTATCCCTCCCCCTGATGCCTTGAGATTTTGACTTAAAGAACTTAGCTTGGAGTTGATAGGTGTTGATACGGAGACTATTTGTTCTTCTATTTCTTCTGGGCAGAAAATGCCAGATATTTTGTTCTTTTCAAGGAAAGAGTGAAAAAATAACACAGCCTTCTGCAAAGGTGTATGATTCAGTGGTGCCAGCTCAATTTTACTAATGATGCCTCAAATTTCTAAAAAAACTTCCACCCTCTATCAAAGAAAAATCTAGTCTCCCACATTACTGAAATTAGCTCCCACTTCTCATTTATGATGCTTTGGTCTTCCATATCCCCACATTCTGCTCTCCAACTTCTTCTGTCCATTTTCCTAGGTCACTCCTAGAGATAATAGCACATAGGTCTCAGAATGGTTTAAAATTCACGAGTTATTCTTCAGTTTAAAATAGTTTTAGGAGAACTCATAAGACCCTGTCATAACTTGGTTCTGCTTGTTCCAGGCTCACATGCCATTGTGGGATCCTTTCTGGTTCCTCCTAAGTCATAAGGCCTCTCCTTCAGTCTTATCTGAATCTCAGGTCTGCCCTCAATGCCAAGTTAATAACTCTCTCCCTTTTTCAGGGTCCCGATTATAGATTGTACCTTTACTCAAGCATAATGTGAAGACAGGATTTCCATAAACAACCACATGGGAAAGAGATAATGGGAGAAAAAGGTGAAAAGATGCCTCTGTTGGAGTGGGAAGATGAGGAAGAGCAATAAAGAAATACAGATAGGAGAAGGCAAATTGGCCTATTTTTGCCACTTTTGGAGAGTTGGCTTTTCTTAATAAGTAGTTTCATGAAACAAACTCATTTGCAATAACACTACCTTGGTCCAGATTTCAGCTCTACTACTTACTACTGCTGTGTGACTTTGGACAAGGCACTTAACTGCTCTGGTCTCAAGGTTTTCATCTGTAAAATGAGGATAATGATAATATCTACTTTTCGCGTGGTCGTGAGCACAGTATGCTAGTTCATCAGGGCAGTCACTCCTCGCTCAAGTTCTCCAGGCTCTCCAATGCAGGGGACAATCCAGGGAAGGTACGGTGGATTGGATCAAGAGGTTTGAGGATCAGAGAGCTGAAGTTCTCCTGCTGTAAAAAGAGGTACATAATGCAAAGTCTACCTATTTGCCAGGGCCATGGTGGAGGTCTAATGGGAGTGAAAACTATAAAGTGCTGTTCAGACCTTAATAGGAGTCATTAGATTACCTGCTCTGTTGATGGAGGGACCAGACCATCCGTATGAGAGTCTGCACGTGCTCCTCTGCTCATGCAGAAAAGACATTCACCTTAAGCATGTGGGTGTTGTTGCTATTACTGTTATTTTGAATCTTTAAGAAAAATAGTTTGCAAAAGTCATATGGCTTGCAGCAAAATATTTACATGTACTTTCACTTTCCTGCAGCAACCCCTGCCAGCTTGGTGTTAGTCTGGATACAGTGGGGAGTGAGTCGGAGGAGATGAGGAGAGCCATTGGACTGCAGTGCAGCTCTGAGCTATGAAGGAGAGAGGGAAGGAAGGAAGCAAGGTCTTAGTTCTAAGGAGGTTTAGAACAGGCAAATGGGGGATCTTTGACACAGTCTCCTGTCAGCAGTCATGCCCCTCCCAGAAATGGGCCTGCCTTGGTATCTCTGCTGCTTTTAGTCATTGGCTGAGATCCATCTCAGGGGAATGTGGCTTTGGTGCTAACACAGTGATGGATTTCAGAGCACAGCAGTTAGGGGCCATTGGTCAATCGTGCTCTCTGCAGTAGAAGATCTAAGAGGTACATTGTCAAAGCCTCTATGGTGCATAGTTTTTCAGGCTTTTTTGTATGCCTTTGTAATCTCATATATTACCCACATATATCTCTGCATGAATATGCATACATATCTACATAAACATTTATGACTTCATGAATAGGGCCATATTTTACATTTTGTTTTACAACTTGCATTTTCATTAAATAATAATTTCTTATGAATATCATATCAGTACATATATATCTTTTGCATTCTTTTTTTCTTTTTTTTTTAGAAATAGCAATTTCAATTTATCACTCTTGAGACAATAAGTGCTCATAAACATGAGCTCTGTTCCCAAAAGCCCAACCCGATCTAATGCTAACAACAACAAAAACTGTACCTTTAGTGACTAAGTAAATTAGAACATTTACTCTTTAGAAGTATACAGGAGGAATCCTTTTTTGTAGAACTTCCGTTTTTAAAGTCTGTGTGTGTGTATGTGTTGCCTCAGAACTTAAAAGGGAGGAGGGTAAAACTTCTACTTGGAGTAAGCACACTGCAGTTGATTGCTACCTAAAATGACAAAATACAAAAAAGCAACCGCTTGAGGAATCTGAAAAGTAACTAGAACAAGAAAGTTGGGAAAGGCGTTAAAACCTGAAGAACAACTAATATGGTCTTTTTGTGTTTCTCATTTTTGTTTCTTCTTTATCTCCCCGCTGTGAGATGTATTAAACTGTACGATGGACACCATCATCAATATCTCCTATACTCCCTCCTTCTGGCCAGAAGTCCAGGAAAAAAGCCACCTGGGAGCTCAAGAAAGTAGGGATAATTCTTCTTTTTCTCCTTTTTGAAATTCTCGTAGCCCTGCTCCATAGCCAGCCCCAGTTTTGCATTCTTTTTAGTGACTGAATAGAGTTTCATTGTTTGGCTGTACTTAATTTTATTCAACTAATCTCAGTTGATTAGCCTTTGTGTTCTTTCTAGTTTTTCGCTATTATAAATAAGGCCATAAACCCCACTCTCGCAGGCATATCTGTATGTACATGTATAACTTTTTGAAGAGGGTAAATTTCTATCATTGTAATTGTTGAGGCAAAAGGCATGAGCTATAAACTTTTAATAAGTACTGCTGAAATGATATCCAAAATAATTTCTACCGATTTGTTCTTCCATGAATAGTACATGACAGTGCACTTTCATCTACTGCTATAGCAAACCCAGGGTATTGTCATTCTTTTCAATTTTGCCAATTTTATGAGTGAAAAATGAACATACAGGCTTTAAATGTCAGGTTAAAAGGGGAGTTCTAATATCCATGATTTCTGAGGCTTTCTGTTGTTGAATCTATAGTGAGACCACCCTCTGTTAAGAGCCTGGAATTTGGCTTATCTGGGTTTGGAACTCTGAAGTCAGACGCAGAGAAGCAAACTCTATAGGCTCTCCTGTGCGAAATGTCAATCACCAACCCTCAAAAGGTGTCTGAAATGACACTGTTAGAGACTTGTTCCCTTTGAAATATGAGAAAATTTCAAAACCTACAGGCCTCTATTAAAATAGTGAAAATACTCTCTTTGACCCTCAGCTATAATCCAACATCTATGGTTTACAGACGGGAAAATGAAATTCTTTCCTAGAGGGTGCTTCGACCAGGGTCACAGAACTAGTTAATGACAGAATTTAGACTAAAATCAGATTTTCTGACTTCCAGTCTAGTACCCTGCCCTGTGAGAATACAAATAGCAGTTATTTTATCATAATTACAGCTAGAAATACTGGTGTTAGCAAACTCCATGAAAATCAAGGTACTTAAGTAAAACAGAGAAAATGGAAGCTAAAGGCAATGCATGTTCAATATTTGAAGAATCATAATTTATATATTCATGTCACTGTGCAGCATATATTGAATCAAATGCTGTGGATACAATAATTAAAAAGATAGGGCTTCCCTGGTGGCGCAGCGGTTGAGAATCTGCCTGCCAATGCAGAGGACACGGGTTCGAGCCCTGGTCTGGGAAGATCCCACATGCGGCGGAGCAACTAGGCCCGTGAGCCACAACTACTGAGCCTGCGCGTCCGGAGCCCGTGCTCCGCGACAAGAGAGGCCGCGATAGTGAGAGGCCCGCGCACCGCGATGAAGAGTGGCCCCCGCTTGCCACAACTAGAGAAAGCCCTCGCACAGAAACGAAGACCCAACACAGCCATAAATAATAAATAAATAAATAAATAAAAAATAATTAAAAAGATAACAGTGTTTGACTATCATGTTTTAGGGAAAATGCCTGTGACGCTTTGGCATTCTGACGAGTAATCTTTATGTGTAGTTACTGTGCATAAAGAAACATATATTAATAGGAAGTTTGGTGGCGTAGATAGCTTAAATAGTTGTCAAAAGACCTTCATAATTTCCAATTTACCCTAATATGTGGAATCTAAACAAGTCACTCTAAACAGGCAGTGCTTCTTTCCATGATTCCTCAGAGCTAGCTGACAGCATTCCTTTGATCATATCACACTTGTACCCTGGTATGTGATTTATTTTAATCTGGAAATCTGAATTCTTAGGGAGTAACTAGAGTCTCCGGGTAATTTTTTTTTTTCCACCAGTCTTGTACTTTGAACCAAAAGACAAGAACAGTTCTGGTTAGGAAGGACCAAAGATCCTACTCTCTAATTGAAGATGGAAATTCTGGCCTCTCATTTCTGTTCTCATAGGAATGTGTTACCATTAATCCTTTTGCCATGAGTAGTGAGTCTACTTTTCTTGTTTATATTTTTACTTTGAATCTATTCTGCACTCTCCTGAGTGATTTTAGTCCTTCGTTAGGATCTATCTTTTGTCAAGCCCCCATTTTTCAACTTTTATGTAACATCTTTTCAGTTTTGAGCCCTGAGACACACTGCTATTTTTTCTTAACCTTTTTATTGTAAACTAAAACACAGATAATAAAAGCCACATATAGGAAATGTATGGCTTAGAGAGCTATTATGAGGCAAGTATTCCTTTTTTTTTTTTTTTTTTTGGCCATGCTGCGCTGCTTGCGGGATCTTAGTTCCGCAACCAGGGATTGAACCCGGGCCATGGCAGTGAAAGCACAGAGTCCTAACTGCTGGACCACCTGGGAACTCCCAAGGCAAGTATTCTTCTAACTATCACTCAGACTAGGAACCAGAACTTTGCCACCCAGTCCAGAAGCTCCTCCGTGTGCCCTGCTACAATTTCTGTCTTCTCACCCTCTGAAGTAAATACTCACTGGGATTTTTACAGTAATCTCTTCTTGCATCCCTAAACAGTGTATTTTAGTCTTGCCCACTGTTTTTTTTTTTTTTTTTTTTTTGCTTTTAATTCTCTTTTAACCTACAGTGTCCTTCCATCCCTTTATTTTCCTTGTAATTTATCTGTTGAAGAACCTGAGGCATCTGACAAGCATTACCACCACTACTACCCATTACTGTAGCATTATCCTCAGTCTGGATTTTGTTGATTGCATGTTTATGGTACAGTTCACCTAGCTCCTCTGTCCTTTGAATTTCCTGCAAGTTGGCAGACGACGCAAAGTATTTATCAGACTTATGATCCCTTTGGAAGATGGTAGATGGTTGTGTAGTCTTTCATCAGGAAACACATAATGTATGTTGTTCGTCTTTTTGTGATACTGGCAGCAGTCGATACTCAATATCCAAATCCATTAATTGATTGGGAGTAGCAAGATAGTGAAATTTTCTTCTTTATTCTTCACTTATTAATTATAATACTTTTATAAAAAGGTGCTTGCCCTCATGTACTATTTTGTTACCCAGTGGTATAGCTCATATAAGAAAGGCTAGATAAATGCAAAAATGTACTGTGAGATTTACAACATACATAGAAGTACAGTGTATGCCAACAAAGCAAAAAGGATGTATTATGTAATGTCCTTGTTCACCCCTTTTATAACCCTTGTTCTGAAGTCTTTTTTGTCTGATATTAATATAACCACTCCAGCTTCCTTATACTTATTGTTTGTATGGTATGTCTTTGTCCATCAGTTTACTTCTAACGTCTATATCTTTATATTTAAAGTAAGTTTCTTGTAGACATCATACAGTTGGTCCTTGCTTTTTTGTAATTAAACATTAGTCTTTTCCTTTTTTTAAAGATCGAGGTGTTTAGACTATTTACATTTAATGTAATTATTTATTTGCTTGGATTTAAATTCACTCTCATTAGGTGGTTTCCATGTGTTCCATTTGTCTTTTACTCCTTTCCATCCTCTTTTCCTACCTGCTTTTGGTTTAACTGAGCATTTTTTCTAGGATTGCATTTATCTGTATATGGAGATATAGTTTTACTACAGACATATAGTATATAGATATAGATATGTACATATATACATACATACATGTATATATCTACATACACATAGATATAGTTATACTTCTTAGTTTTAGTTTCAGTTGCTCTAGGGTTTAAAAAACATATATTTAACTTACAGTCTACCTTCAATAATATTATTATATAAGGGCCACTCTCATGTCTTCCTTTCCATCCTTTGTGCTATCATTGTCATACATTTTACTTCTATGTAAGTCTCACAATATATTTTGATGTTTTTTAACTTTAGACAGCTGATTATCTTTTTAGGAAATTAAAAATAAAAATTATATTTACTCTCATTTTATTTTATTTATTTATTTTTTAAACATCTTTATTGGAGTATAATTGCTTTACAATGGTGTGTTAGTTTCTGCTTTATAGCAAAGTGAATCAATTACACATATACATATGTTCCCATATCTCTTCCCTCTTGCATCTCCCTCCCTCCCACCCTCCCTATCCCACCCCTCTAGGCGGTCACAAAGCACCGAGCTGATCTCCCTGTGCTATGTGGCTGCTTCCCACTAGCTAGCTATTTTACATTTGGTAGTGTATATATGTCCATGCCACTCTCTCACCCTGTCATTTTAAAAGTAATATCCAATTCTCTTTTATTTCTTATGTAAATCCAGATTTTCATCTGGTACTGTACTCCTTCTGCCTAAAGAACTTCCTTTAGCATTTCTTATAGTACTGATTTGCTGACACTGGGTTTTCTTATCTTTTGTTTGTTTGAAAAAGTTTTTACCTCCTCTTCATTTTTTTAACCTCCCCTTCATTTTTGATAGACAGTTTCACTGGGTATAGAATTCTGGAATGACCAATTTTTATTTTCATTTTTTTCTTTAAAGGTTTTCCTTTGGCTTATGGCTTGCATAATTTCTGATGAAATGTCTGTTATCATTTTTATCTTTCTTTTATGTGTAATGTTTCCTTTTTAATTTTATTCTTCTTTGAAGTATAGTTGACATACAGTATTAATTTCAGGTGTACAATATAATGATTTGACATTTATATACGTTATGAATTGATCACAAGTCTAGTAGCCAAAAAGTTATTGTAATATTATTGACTATATTCCATATGCTGTACATTACATTCCCTTGACTTATTTATTGATAACTGGAAGTTTGTACCTCTTAATCCCCTTCACCAATTACACCCAACCCCTCTGACCCCCTCTCCTATGGTGACCACCAATTTGTTCTCTGTATCACTGAGTATGTTTCTGTTTTGTTTTGTTTGTTCATTTGTTTTGTTTTTTAGATTCCACATATAAGTGAAATCATATGGTATCCCATTGTGTGTGTGTGTGTGTGTGTGTGTGTGTGTATGCTACATCTTCTTTATTCATTCATTGGTCAATGGACCCTTAGGTTGCTTCCGTGTTGTGTCTATTATAAATAATGCTGCAATGAACATAGGGGTGCATATATATTTTCTAATTAGTGTATTCGTTTTCTTCAGATATACCCAGGAGTAGAACTGCTGGATCAGGTGGTAGTTCTATTTTTAATTTTTTGAGGAAACTCCATCATGTTTTCCATAGTGGCTGCACCAATTTACATTCCTACCAACAGTTCATAAATGTTCCATTTTTCCACATCTTCACCACCACTCCTTATTTGTTGTCTTTTTGATGATAGCAGTTCTGAGAGGTATGAAGTGATGTCTCTTTCATTATGGTTTTGGTTTGCATTTCCTTGATGATTAGTGATGTTGAACATGTTTTCATGTATCTGTTGGCCATCTGTATGTCGTCTTTGGAAAGATGTCTATGCAGGTTCTCTGCCCACTTTTAAATCATACTGTTTGTTTTTTTGATATTGAGTTGTATGAGTTCTTTATGTATTTTGGATATTAACCCCTTATTAGATATATCATTTGCAAATATCTTCTTCCATCTAGTAGGTTGTCTTTTTGTTTTGTTGATGGTTTCCTTTGCTGTGTAAAAGCTTTTTTAGTTTGATATAGTTCCATTTGTTTATTTTTGCTTTTGTTTCCCTTGCTTGAGGAGATAGATCCCCAAATTATTGCTAAGACTGATGTAAAAAAGTGTACTCCTTATGTTTTCTCCTGGGAGTTTTATGGTTTCAGGTCTTATGTTTAAGTCTTTAATCCATTTTGAATTTATTTTTGTGTATGGTATAATATAGAGGTCTGGTTTGATTCTTTTTTCATGGAGTTCTCTGGTTTTCCCAAGATCATTTATTGAAGAGACTGTCTTTTCCCCACTGCGTAGTTTTGTCTCCTTTGTTGTAAATTAATTGACCATATAAGCGTGGGTTTGCTTCTGGGCTCATTGTTCTGATCCATTGATCTACGTGTCTGTTTTTGTGCCAGTACCATCCAGTTTTTTTTTTTAATAGATCTTTATTGGAGTATAATTGCTTCACAACACTGTTAGTTTCTGTTGTACAACAAAGTGAATCAGCCATATGCATACATATATCCCTATGTCCCCTCCCTCTCGAGCCTCCCTCCCACTCTCCCTATCCCACATCTCTAGGTCATTGCAAAGCACCAAGCTGATCTCTCTGTGCTATGCTGCTGCTTCCCACTAGCTATCTATTTTACATTTGGTAGTGTATATATGTCGATGCTACTCTCACTTTGCCCTAGCTTCCCCCTCCCCCTCCATGTCCTCAAGTGCATTCTCTGTGTCTACATCTTTATTCCTGCCCTGCCACTCGGTTCATCAGTACCACTTTTTTTTTCTTTCGTAGATTCCATATATATGTGTTAGCATATGGTACTTGTTTTTCTCTTTCTGACGTACTTCACTCTGTATGACAGACTCTAGGTCCATCCACCTCACTACAAATAACTCATTTTCGTTTCTTTTTATGGCTGAGTAATATTCCATTGTATATATGTGCCACATCTTCTTTATCCATTCATCTGTCAATGGATATTTAGGTTGCTTCTATGTCCTGGCTATTGTAAATAGTGCTGCAATGAACATTGTGGTATATGCCCAGTAGTGGGATTGCTGGGTCATATGGTAGTTCTATGTTTAGTTTTTAAGGAACCTCCATACTGTTCTCCATAATGGTTGCATCAATTTACATTCCCACCAACAGTGCAGGAGGGTTCCTTTTTCACCGCATGCTTTCCAGCATTTATTGTTTGTAGATTTTTTGATAATGACCATTTTGACCTGTGTGAGGTGATACCTCACTGTAGTTTCGATTTGCAGTTCTCTAATAATTAGTGATAGCATCTTTTCATGTGCCTCTTGGCCATCTATATGTCTTCTTTGGTGAAATATCTATTTAGGCCTTCCGCCAATTTTTTAATTGAATTGTTTTTTTTGATATTGAGCTTCATGAGCTGTTTGTATATTTTGGAGATTAATCCTTTGTCCATTTTTCATTTGTAAATATTTTCTCCCATTCTGAGGGTTGCCTTTTCATCTTGTTTATGGTTTCCTTTGCTGTGCAAAAGCTTTGAAGTTTAATTAGGTCCCATTTGTTTATTTTTGTTTTATTTCCATTACTGTAGGAGGTGGATCAAAAAAGATCTTTCCGTGGTTTATGTCAAAGAGTGTTTTTCCTGTGTTTTCCTGTAAGAGTTTTATAGTGTCTGGCCTTACATTTAGGTCTGTAATCCATTCAGAGTTTATTTTTGTGTATGGTGTTAGGGAGTGTTCTAATTTCATTCTCTTACATGTAGCTGTCCAGTTTTCCCAGCACCACTTATTGAAGAGGCTGTCTTTTCTCCATTGTATGTTCTTGCCTCCTTTGTGGTAAATTAGGTGACCGTATGTGCATGGGTTTATCTCTGGGCTTTCTATCCTGTACCATTGATCTATATTTCTGTTTTTGTGCCAGTACCATACTATCTTGATTACTGTAGATTTGTAGCATAGTTTGAAGTCAGGGAGCCTGATTACTCCAGCTCCATTTTTCTTTCTCAAGATTGCTTTGGTTCAGGGTCTTTTGTGTTTCCATACGAATTGTAAAATTTTTTGTTCTAATTCTGTGAAGAATGCCACTGGTAGTTTGATAGGGATTGCATTGAATCTGTAGATTGCTCTGGGTAGCAGAGTCATTTTCACAATGTTGATTCTTCCAGTCCAAGAACATGGTATATCTCTCCATGTGTTTATGTCATCTTTGATTTCTTTCGTCAGTGTTTTATAGTTTTCTGAGTACAAGTCTTTTGCCTCCTTCAGTAGGTTTATTCCTAGGTATTTTATTCTTTTTGTTGCAGTGGTAAATGGGAGTGTTTCCCTAATTTCTCTTTCTGATTTTTTGTGGTTAGTGTATAGGAATGCCAGAGATTTCTGTGCATTAATTTTGTATTCTGCAACCTTACCCAGTTCATTGATTAGTTCTAGTAGTTTTCTGGTGGCATCTTTAGGATTTTCTATGTATAATATCGTCATCTGCAAACAGTGACAGTTTTACTTCTTTTCCAATTTGTATTCCTTTTATTTCTTTTCCTTCTCTGATTGCTGTGGCTAGGACTTCCAAAACTATGGTGAAAAAGAGTGGCAAGAGTGGACATCCCTGTCTTGTTCCTGATCTTAGTGGAAATGCTTTTAGTTTTTCACCATTGAGTATGATGTTTGCTGTGGGTTTTTCATATATGGCCTTTATTATGTTGAGGTAGGTTCCCTCTGTGCCCATTTTCTGGAGAGTTTTTATCATAGATGGGTGTTGAATTTTGTCAAAAGCTTTTTCTGCATCTATTGAGATGATCATATGGTTTTTATTCCTTAATTTGTTAATATGGTGTATCCCATTGATTGATTTGCATATATTGAAGAATCCTTGCATCCCTGGGATAAATCCCACTTGATCATGGTGTACAATCCTTTTAATATGTTGCTGGATTCTATTTTCTAGTATTTTGTTCAGGATTTTTACATCTATGTTCATCAGTGATATTGGTCTGTAATTTTCTTGTGATATCTTTTTCTGGTTTTGGTGTCAGGGTGATGGTGGCTTTGTAGAATGAATTTGGATGTGTTCTTCCCTCTGCAGTTTTTTGGAAGAGTTTGAGAAGGATTGGTGTTAGCTCTTCTCTAAATGTTTGATAGAATTCGCCTATGAAGCCATCTGGTCCTGGAGTTTTGTTTGTTGGAAGATTTTTAATTACAGTTTCAATTTCATTACTTGTGATAGGTCTGTTTATATTTTCTAATTCTTCCGAGTTCAGTCTTGGAAAATTGTACCTTTCCAAGAATTTGTCCATTTCTTCGTGGTTGTCTATTTTATTGGCACACAGTTGTTTGTAGTAGTGTCTTATAATCCTTTGTATTTCTATGGTGTCAGTTGTGATTTCTCCTTTTTCATTTCTAATTTTATTGATTTGTGTCCTCTCCCCTTTTTTTTTGATGCGTCTGGCTAAGGGTTTATCAATTTCATTTATCTTCTCAAAGAACCAGCTTTTAGTTTTATTGATCTTTGCTATTGTTTTCTTTGTTTCTATTTCATTTATTTCTGCTCTCATCTTTATGATTTCTTTCCTTCTACTGACTTTGGGTTTTCTTTGTTCTTCTTTCTCTAGTTGCTTTAGATGTAGTATTAGGTTATTTATTTGAGATTTTTCTTGTTTCTTGAGGTGAGATTGAATTGCTATAAACCGCCTTCTTAGAACTGCTTTTGCTGTGTCCCATAGGTTTTGGGTCATTGTGTTTTCATTGTCATTTGTTTCTATGTATTTTTTTATTTCTTCTTTGATTTCTTCAGTGATCTCTTGGTTATTTAGTAGCACACTGTTTAGCCTCCATGTATTTGTGGTTTTTACAGGTTTTTTTTCCTGTATTTGATTTCTAATCTCATAGCGTGGTCAGAAAAGATGCTTGATATGATTTCAGTTTTCTTAAATTTTCCGAGGCTTGATTTGTGACCCAAGATGTGATCTATCCTGGAGAATGTTCCATGTGCACTTGAGAAGAAAGTGTATTCTGCCACTTTTGGGTGGACTGTTCTATAAATATCAATTAAATCTATCTGGTCTACTGTGTCATTTAAAGCTTGTGTTTCCTTATTTATTTTCTGTTTGGATGATCTGTCCATTGGTGTAAATGGGGTGTTAAAGTCCCCTACTATTATTGTGTTACTGTTGATATCCCCTTTCATGGTTGTTAACATTTGTCTTATGTATTGAGGTGCTCCTCTGTTGGGTGCATATACATTTATAATTATTATATCTTGTTCTTGGATTGATCCCTTGAGCAATCGGGTTTTCCCAGGATCTTTTATTGAAGAGACTGTCTTTTCCCCACTGTGCAGTTTTGTCTCCTTTGTTGAAAATTAATTGACCGTATAAGTGTGGGTTTGCTTCTGGGCTTTCTGTTCTGATCCATTGATCTACATGTCTGTTTTTGTGCCAGTATCATCCCGTTTTGATTACTATAGCTTTATAGTGTAGTTCAAACTCAGGTAGTGGGATTTCCACTCCAGTTTTATTCTTCTTTCTTAAGATTGATTTGGCTAATTGAGGTCTTTTGTGTTTCTGTATAAATTTTAGGATTATTTGTTCCAGTTCTGTGAAAAATACCTTTGGCATTTTGATAGAGGTTGCATTGAATCTGAAGATTGCTTTGGGTGATATAGACACTTCAACAACAGTAATTCTTCTAACCCATGAGCACAGTATATCTTTCCATTTGTTTGTGTTGTCTTCAGTTTCTTCCATCAGTATATTGTACTTTTCAGAGTACTGGTCTTTCACCCACTTATACCTAGGAATAAATTTATTCCTAGGTATTTTATTCTTTTGATGCAATTGTAAATGGGATTCTTTTCTTAATTTCTCTTTCTGTTAGCTTGTTACTAGTGTATGGAAACACAGCAGATTTCTGCATATTAATTTTGCATCCTGTAACTTTACTAAGTTCATTTGCTAGTTCAAATAGTTTTTTGGTGGACTCTTTAGGGTTTTTTTATATATAGTATCATCTCATCTGCAAATAGTGACAGTTTTACTTCTTCCTTTCAATATGTACATGATAATCAACTTGATGAAAACCAAAGATAAGGAAAAGATCTTGAAGACAGCCAGAGAAAAAAGAAACTTTAGGCTCTCAGGTCAAAATGATGGACTAGGAAGATCCTGAGCTCACCTGCTCCCACAGACACGCCAAAACTCCTACTACATATAGAAAAACATCTCTGAGAACAACTGAAGACTAGCAGAACAGGCTTTCTACAACTAAAGATGTAAAGAAAATGTCACAGTCTGGTTTGGTTCTGTTGATTACTTTATGCCTTGACAATGTGTGAATGTGTTTCTTTTTTGTGTGTCTCATAATTTTTAAAATTTGATCCTGGACGCTGTGTATAGAGTAGTGAGACTGAGTAAAATAGAATTTATGTCAGGAAATGAGCAGTCCTCTTTTTATGTCAGGCTTTTAGTGGGAGGTGGTTGAGTTAATCTAGTCAATAGTTAAACTTTTGGGAGGTTATTTTTATAGTTACCTTTAGTCTACCCGAGACCTCAAATTCCTTCAACATTAGGCTGCTGGTACATTGTGTTCTGTGTGGGCCCTGAGGCTGCAGCAGGATTTTTCTCAGAATTCCAGTCCACTCTCAGCTTCCATTTGGTCTTGCATGCCTGGGCCAATGAGGGGTCTCTCTCCATACTCTTGCCCCTCTCAGAGGTAAACTGCTGTTACTTGTTTCTCATTGGTAGGCTTATGATAGGGTCAGGGTTTAGGGGTTTTTTTGGTTTGTTTGTTTGCTTTTTGTTTTTAAGTATCTTTCCCTTTAAAAACTCTCTGCAGAAATTTATAATGGTAGAATTTTCCTTTTGAGAATCTCTAATGCTGGAAAAGTATCTTCCCTTTCAGATAGTCTAACCCTGGGATTCCACTTATATTAAGAAAGTGTCTAGGATACATGCCCAGTTATACCGAGATTCTTATCATTTTTTATGGTATATACAATGGTTTCTTAAGATTTCTATCACAACTGTTTCATGGACTAACACTTTCTTATTGGTCAAAGTATGGAATACCTGTTTTCTTAACTTTTTGAAAGACAAAATAGCAGGAAAGTCATATACTAATCCTTCCAATTCCTTTTGGAAGTGTGAAGAGTTTAAATAATAAGTGGAATCAGAAATTTTTGGAAGTTCTGCTTTTGGTAGAAAATGACTTCCAAGGAGGTAGGCTTTGATAATGTCAGACAGATTTGGTTTAAAATCTTGGTTAGTTGTGTCACTTTCAGCAATTTAATTACCCTTTCTGAATCTCAGTTTGCCACCTGAGAAATGGAGACAATTGTATTTATTCTTTTTTTTTTTTTTTGTAGCAGATATTTATTAGGTGCTTTCTAAGTTGCAGGAATTGTTTTAGATTCTGGTGATACAGCAATGACCAAACAGACAAAAACTCAGCCCTCAAGGAACTTGTATTCTGTATTCACATAAAGGGCTTATGAAGATTAAATGAGACCTAATGTAAGCTTCCTAGTTCAGAGCGTAGTTGCTCTATGAATGCTAGTTCCCTTCTGCCATTTTTTTTCCTTTTTATTTATTTATTTATTTATTTATGGCTGTGTTGGGTCTTCGTTTCTGTGCGAGGGCTTTCTCTAGTTGCGGCAAGTGGGGGCCACTCTTCATCGTGGTGCGTGGGCCTCTCACTATCGCGGCCTCTCTTGTTGCGGAGCACAGGCTCCAGACGCGCAGGCTCAGTAATTGTGGCTCACGGGCCTAGTTGATCCGCGGCATGTGGGGTCTTCCCAGATCAGGGCTCGAACCCATGTTCCCTGCATTGGCAGGCAGATTCTCAACCACTGTGCAACCAGGGAAGCCCCTTCTGCCTCATTTTAATAGATGTTTCCTATCAGTTCTAAAATTGATACCTTTAATTTGTTGAGCTCTTTGGCTTTATTATTTCAGTAGTCAATGGTTTCCCAAGCAACTACAGCCTAGGCAATATAATTAAGGCATAAATCAACACTACATTTTTGTTCTGACTCACAGCGGTACTAGCAGAGTCTCTACTGTCTTTGTTCCCAAATGTCTCCAATCTCTTCTAGAGAGTCACCCAGAGAGTCCCTAAGTTCCTGTCTCTCCTGGCTAGCTCATGGCATTCCTGCTACCTGTGGCTCCCTTCCCATGGCCTACTGCCATATTCCTCTCTACCCTAAATGCTTCTAACTTGACATTACCCTTATTGGGATGGCAGTAACTTTGCTCTATTTGTGGTTAAATTCAGAGTGTATGACATTACATTGGTGCACCTCTCTCAGCTCTTTGAAATTAGGACATGGGATGGATTGACCCTATTTTTCAATTCCCTTCAATGACCTTAGCTTTTTCCTTTTTTTTTTTTTTCTGAAAAGTACAACTATTGTTTTGTTTTCTCAGAATTCCTTCCCTCTTCTTCTCAGATATATAACCCTCTTCTTTTGTAAATGCCTATTTTGCCGTTCCTATGGTTCTAATCTATATGTGTAGGGGCTACCATGTTCTTACATGTCATAGGTTCCTGGTCCCCAAACAATCTAGGGTGGCTACTTTTAAATCACAGCGCTATGCTTACCTGGTCACAGTTACGAGGTCCAGGTCTGGCTATAAAGTTCAAGACTTTCAAGATTCTGGACTTTTAAAGGTGAAATTGACAAAGGAGCTTGAATCCCTTTACAGTAGTGCAGCTGTGGGATTGGTTGAAAGTGTTGCCTTCCCTCATTCAATATACTGTTGAGGGGTTAATTGAAAGGCATTTTATTTCCTAATTACTTGGGAAGTCTTAACCTTTGTCTTGGTAAGTTTGGGTTGTTAAAACTGATTACCACAGACTGAGGAGCTTATGAACAACAGACATTTATTTCTCACAGTTCTTCTAGGTTGTAGACTGCCGACTTCCCATGGTATCCTCGTATGGAAGAGAGAGGGCTAGCTTGCTCTCTGGCCTCTTATTATAAGGGCACTAATCCCATTCATGAAGGAGCCACCCTCATGACCTAATTACCTCCCAAAGGTTCCACCTCCAAATACCATCACATTGGGATTAGGGTTTCAACATGGGAATTTGGAGAGGGACACAAATATTCAGTTCATGGAAACCTCTGAGATATAGGTTTTTATTTCTTTTTAATATGCCTAGAAAAACATTTCTAGATCTCTCTGATTCATTGTAGATATGCAGCTTAGGCTCTTGCTGCATACTACTTGCTCCTTAGAACATCCTGTGAGAAAATTAGGGCAGATACAATCTCAGTTTCTCTCTCTCTCCCTCTCAGTCACACACTCAGACACTTACACGAGATTAAAAGTGGCAAAATGCTTTGTCTGATGTCACATAAGTAGAATATTGCAAAGTCAAAATTATAACTCAAGATTACTGATTTTAAGTTTTGTGTTCTTTCCACTGTACTATAATGACTCCTTATGACTTTTATAGTCTCTATTAGAAAAATAATATCCAAATATGTTGCTTGATTTTGCCTCAAAATTGTACCACTTTTGTATTTCATCATTTTCTTAAACCTTATCTAAGTACTTCCTTAGGGTTTTCCTCCTTTGGCTTCTAGATTTCTCTGCATATTTTTTGATCCATTATACTGCTCCTCATCTATCTCTTACCAATCCTTGGTCATTTCCTGGAGGTTCTATCTCCTATTTGTGTTTATGTTACTGGTTCTTACTGACTACAAACCCGGGTGTGTAGATGCCTGAGGTCTTCAGGTTATTCTTGGGCTGCTTTGAGTTTAGGTGCTTTGGGCTGCTTTGTGCTTCCTTGCAGCAGAGGATCATATTCAGGGAAAAGGATCTAGGTTTTCCATAGCATGGAAGAGAGAAGGTACAGAAAGGGGAGTAGGAAAGTTGAAAAGCAAAAGTCCCCCTACGACAGTCATGTTCTTCTTTGCAGAAGGCAGGCTTGGTGTGACTCTAAGAAGCAGTCACTCCCTGTTCTTACTTGGCTCGCTGGCCTGTTCTGCTAGATATGTGGTATTGATGAAGTCAGGATGCAGGTATAATACCCATATAACCATCTTCCCTCTGTTTCAGAGTCATAGACACCCCAACACGAGACAGACCCAGGAGGATTTAAGCAAAGACAGAATGGTGTCAGTAGTGAAGGGGAGAATGGCCTTTTCACACACAGAACATCGGGGAGCTCCTTCTTGTCACCACTGGAGGGCTTTGGGATCCTTCTTAGGGCCATTGCTTTTTCTACTATTGCCTTTTATGCAACTAAGAATAATATATTTGTAAGAAAGTATTCCTGAGTGAAAGAATGCTCTGTATAAGTACTGAATTTGTCAGCATGGTGGTTTAAAAATAGGTCCAAAAATTCTTTGATATCTTTCCCTCAATTCCAGATGTGGAGCTTAGTTACCCTTCCCTTGAGTTAGGGTTGGACTTAGTGACTTACTTCTAATGCTAGAATATGGCAGCAGTGATGGTGTCTGATGTCTAAAATTGGGACATAAAAGGCATAGTGACTTCCTCTTGTTCTCTTTCTTGGATTATCCACTTTGGGGAGAGCCTGTTTCCCCATTCAAGAAGCCTAATGGAAAGACCCGTGTGGCTATGAACTGAGGCCTCCTGCCTATAGTCACGTGAGTGAGTCATCAGAAGTGGATTGTCCAGCAGCAGTCAAGGCTTCAGATGACTGCAGCCCTCACTGACATCTTGGCTGCAGCCTCAGGAGAGTTCTCGAGCCAGTTAAGCTGCTCCTGAACTCCTGGCCACAGAAACTGTAATAGGAAATGTTTATTTTTTAAATCTACTACATTTGGGGGCTATTTGTTATACAGCAATAGGTAAACAGAATTTGGTCATGTTCATTTGGACTTGATTTAGATGCCAGTGTCCTGGGTTTTGAGTTGATGACATAAAGGGATGAGACTTCTGAGGGATCTTGGGAGGTGAATCCATTCTGCATGTGGGAGGATTGTAAGTAATTTCTGACCAGAGGCCAGCTGTGAAAGTTTTAAAATGTGTCCACAAATTCTTTGATGCTCCTCTTTTCAAAGGTAGGGCCTAATTCTCCTCCCCCAGCAATGAATGACTAACATACCTGGCTTCTTCAGGGGTGGATTCATGGGTTTTCAACCTGTGCAGTTGCAGGGTCCCCTTGCTCAGAAGGGTTTTGCTCTTGGCTTAATGCTCAGTTGTCCCATCTTGAAGTTCTTAATAATTTTTGAACAAGGGACCTCACATTTAAAAATTTTCACTGGCCCCCACAAATTATGTGGCCATTCCTGAGCTGCTTCTTTTGCCCTAACCTTGAGGTCACTGGCCTTTCTTGATAGTCAGCTTTCTTTCTATCCCCAGAGCCCTAGCGAGCTCAATTTCTGTGGTCTTTGGGAATGTGGGACGTAGCTATCTGCTTCACTTCACCTTAGGAAAAAACCAATTTCTCCTGGTCCTTTGAACCATCAGCCCAACTGGTGACCACAGAACTCTGAAGTCTTACTTAGTGAATGTCCATAGTCAATGTCCCTTGGTCCCCTGTGGTTCTCTCTGAGCTCAGGTGGCACTTCATTTAGCCAAATCCTGATTCTCCTCATCTCTTCCTTCCTGTTTCTTTCTTGGACCACAGAGCATCCAAAACCTGTTATTTATTTATTTTTTTTCCTCCAGGGGCTACCACACCTTTCTTCACTTTCTGGGAAGCACTTTTCCAAGCTTCTGAATCAGATTATTCATTGATAACATTAGCATTTAACTTAATTACAATTAAGTATTGTTTTTATCCAGGTTGGACACATTCTTTAATCCATAACAATTCTCCTTGGGAGAAGAGACTTTTCTTTTTGTGGTCTAGAGATTCACTCTTTTTGAGAATGTCCAAACCTTCCCTAAAATGTCAACAAACAGGCTGTCCTGAAAATGATACTGATTTTAGCTCCCGAGGAGCTGCTCCTTTGAGCGATAGCTCTCAAGCAGGAACTTATAGTGTGAATGTCTTCCTCACTCTGGTCTCAGCATTGTAGAATTTCCTACACATGCTTGGAAACACTGAAAGCATCATAAAGTCAGGGCTTAGGCTGTTATTTTATCTTCAGCATTTTTTTTTAATACTCTGACCAATGTAATTTAACCTGCAAAATGGCAACTTGGGAGCTATTTGACATTCAGAGCCTGATTGCAGAATTTGTGCCATGACTTAGTTTTTTGGTTGACCAACTGTAAGCCATTTGACTTCCTCTTCAGAGCAAGCTAGTTAGAAAATAGGATGGAGTTTTAAAGGTGTGAGTGCTGTTTAAACTTGCCTCTCTCTCTAAGGTTGTTCCCAATCTCCTCTGACATGGAGATGTCAAGAAGACATCTGGGTACACACTAGGAAAAAAACTCAGAGGAACTTAGGCTTTGGAGATGAGAGAGGGTTGAGGGCCTCATTAAGCCAGGTAGAATTTGTCCAAATGCCCACAGGGGGCAGTCTGGCCTTAATTAGGTCAATATTTATTCAGGCCCACATACAGGGTAAAGACTTTTTATTTTAGCTATCTTAGTGGCAGACCCAGAGATGCATTGTTCTGTTCAGACCCCCGTTCAAAGAAGGACTTGTTACTCAGTTGTAAGGAATGTGGTTCACTGGCAGTCTCCTGCTATTTACGTCTTCAGATCCACCTCGGCCTTTGAGCCAGACTCCCCTAATGGATGACTTTGCTTCAAAGGGTCTCACTGGGTGGGCAGAGATGTTTGTTGTCCAATATGCATGATGGTCTGCCATCTCCCCCTGCCCAATCCTACCTCCTCCCTTTTCTTTTCACAGTTATTACTCTTCAATCTGCATTCTTTTTTTTTTTTTTTTAAAGAAATTCACGTTCTTTTATTTATTTATTTATGACTGCGTTGAGTCTTCGTTTCTGTGCGAGGGCTTTCTCTAGTTGCGGCAAGTGGGGGCCACTCTTCATCGCGGTGCGCGGGCCTCTCACTATCGCGGCCTCTCTTGTTGCGGAGCACAGGCTCCAGACGCGCAGGCTCAGTAATTGTGGCTCACGTGCCCAGTTGCTCCGCGGCATGTGGGATCTTCCCAGACCAGGGCTCGAACCCGTGTCCCCTCCATTGGCAGGCAGATTCTCAACCACTGCGCCACCAGGGAAGCCCTCAATCTGCATTCTTAAATCTGTCTTAGCATCTATCTGCTTCCCAGAGGACCTAACTGACACAGTGATTCCAGAAGTGTTTGAAGAAAACAGGTGGTAAGATGAGGTTTTGGGCCTAGATCACTCACTGCCTGGTTGGCAAGGGGAACCCTATCTCAGGTGCTGTGTGGGGGCACAGATAGTCTCTGACACAAGGTGTTGGCCCAATTGCAAAAACTTTCCCTGGTGAATTGAGAGGTGTTCCAATGTAATGGTTTAGGCATTTGAAAAATACAGGAGAAAAACATCCATACAAGGGAAAATAGAACTGCCTGGTTGTTATTAAGTTGCATTAATGCTTATTAGAGGGATAATGAAAAGCTGAAGGCAGTTAAAAATTGACAGCTAAGGAGGTCAGAAGCCCTTTTGGTAGCTTAAAAAGAGGTCTGTATCTTCAGCATTGGGAGAGAAGAAAAAGACCAAAATCAAGATTAAATAGAGTCCTGAGCTTCAAAGACAATTGATTATACAGCTGAGGCAGGTCTGTTATGCCAAAGTCAGGCCCCTGGTTGAGAAAACTGTCCCTATCCTGACACATGGGATAGGGACACTTTGTTGCTCGTGTCCCAGATGTTGACTCTTCAAATTCCTCTGAATTCTCAGAGCCTGCAGAGGTGGTCCCTTTCCCTAGTAAGAGCTAATATATACCTCTTTCATGTAAGAAGCCACTGTAGGCCGTTCTCCTGCAAGGTAACAGGCTTCACCCTGCCCCCATCAAGATAAGGCCCTACCTCTTCTCTTGGCTGCTATTCCTATAACTGGGATTAAGTCATAGCATGTCCCAGTTAGGGATGTCCTGGGTCTGATAAGGGAGGAATGGTATTATACTCTCAGGGAGTTATAAGACCTAGCCAGCAGGTACTGACAGGAGCTAGGGAAGTGCCCATGGTACTGGATTTTGGGGGTTCTTGAGGGGCCAGAACATAAGATTGGGTAAAGAAGAGGGTACTGGCTTGGAGGTACTTTCTTAGGACACAGATTTAATATCTTGGCGAAGACTCCAGGGCATAGCACAAACTCACTGCTTGAGTGGCTTCTAGAAGCAAGAGGAAATGATAGCCCTTGCTGAGTGAAGTAGAAATGCCAGCATTATCATTGCAGATACCAGAGGAAGGAAACAAAAGTCTCAGGGAAGTGGGCATGCTGGAGTGGAGATATGTGAGGCCAGAAGATCCACCAGAGGATTATGTTCTATGGGCAAAGGACACAAACTTACTAAGGCCACCAAGAGGGTGCACTTGTAAAAGGTGCCCCAGCATCATTAGGCATGTCAGTGTTGGCTCTCCTTTGCAGAGCAGGCCTGATAGTAGGAGAAGTTATCACAGAACTTAACTAGTTGATAGCAATGGGTTTTGAAGGTACCATATTCCAAATTTAGGAGTGGTGCTTGGGCCCATATACTTGGTGACGTAAGAGACTGCCATCTTTGAATGGGCTCCAAAACAAGAAAGGCATCATAGCACGTCCAGGCTGCAAATACAAGCAGATCTGTTGCTTGGGCTAGTTGATCTGACAAACCCTATCAGTGTGAGAATAAAAGTGCAGACCCCTGAAATTCTGGAGTAAGGCCATATTACCTTTTGAAAAGCAGCTCTTGGCACCCTAGCAGTACCTTGTAAAGACAGACTGCTTGTTGATGAGGGCACACGTAACCATGAGTTCAGAACTTCCCATCATTTGCAAGGTCTTGCTGAACCTCCGAGTCATAAAAGCAAGTGTACCCAGCAGCAGTCCATTGTAAATTGGCAATGGTACATCTGGGATCTAGAACAAGCAGGATATATGAGTGAGTAGCCCAGAGCCTCATGGCATTCACCGGAGTTGCACCAGCAGCCCTTTCCTCCCCACATACTTAGGGCATTTAACATATTGCAGCACCCAGAAACAGTGGCCCGGTAGAGTGCTGGAACAGTCTGCTGAAGGTGCAGCTGAAACACAGGTCAGAGGCAACACTCTGACGATGTGGGGCCATCCTTCAGGATGCTGTACACACACATTAATAGAGCCCTCTATGTGGGACTACGTCCCGCAAAGAGAGAAAGAATACATGGGTCCAGGAACCAATTTAAGAAGATGGATTGAAATGCATTTTGATAATGATTTATTTAAAAGAGGGAGGCTTATTAAGCAAATTAATGGTTAAAAAGGAAATGTTTATTTAATGACAATGGAGGACATTTCCCTGATATTTTATTAACTAGAGTGCTACGTTTACATGTATGCTTTATGTCCCCGGATTATTTACATTTTGAATTTACTTATAAGAATGTTTAATGTACCAAAAGTAAAGGAAAAGGGCTTAAAGTATAATATTTGAAAGAAATTACATTTATTTCTCAAAATCTGTTGTAGAAGTGAGCTTTTACTGATACAAAAAACTATATTCCTGTGCAATCCCTGAATTAGATGGAAAATGAAGACTTTGGTGAAGTGAATACATCACTTCTGGGGCTCCTTTTAGGCCTTTGGGAAACATTAGGTAACTGGTCACATGGGAAGGCTAAATGTTAGCAGGACTACGAAGAACCAGCAGGCATAAAGATATCAAAGTAGTTTGATTGACTCAGGGTTACATGTAAACTCCTATTTAAACTTATATGGAATCTTCTTTTCTCATGTAATAAAAAGTTAACCTTTGAGTTTTTCTTTTCAGAATCTTCTAGTGCCTAAGCACGTTACTTGGGAAATAAGTGATCATCCACAATCTCAAATCTTGGTGGGACAAGTTGCTATACAAGTAGATACAGTAAGTAGTAAAATTATAATACAGAATTAAAGGGCATAGAAGGCATATGGAGATTTGGTCAAGTGTACATTGTCTCAAGAACAACCCTTTTTTTGGGTTGTTGTCATAACTAGGTTCTTGAGGCAATCAATAAGCTAATATTTATTGAGTGCTACTGTGCAAGTCTTCCCCTGTGTCAGGGGCTATGGAGAACACAGAACTCTAAAAAATGGCCTCTGCCTGCAAGTAGCTTATATATTGTACTAGCTCAGAGTAAAACATATGAATACACGAAAACATTAGTGAACAACCTAACATTTTACATGATTAAGTGCTACATTCTATTTAAGAGAAGGTAAGGGCTTGGGGTACCCAAGTCAGCCATTGTGGCTGCTACACTCAGATTCCCTCCTAGGTTCAGTGCTCGGGGCCATATGATGGGCTTTGTGTGGTGTGACTGTTGATTGGATCAGAGGTGGTCACAAGGCCCCAAGGCAGCCAGTCTGTAGGCCAGCCAGCTACCTATAATATGGCCTGATGCAAACAGTGAAACAAAAACAAATCAAAGGAGCTGGGTCTGATTCTTCTGGAAGTTTGCACCAGGAACTAGTGAGAGACTGAACATTGCGAACTGAGAGCTGAGTCTCATGTTCTCTCCTTCCTTCTCCCCTGGGGAGACAGGAACAAATGAGTGAAGAAATTCTAAGTCAGCAAAGGCTTTAACACTGGGGAGAGATAGATGGGGAGCAGAGGGTGAGGAGGCCGGTTGGTAGAGAGACACGGACACGTGGAAGGTTGATGTTGATGGCAGGTCACTTTACATGCCTTAATGAAGAACCATGAAATTCTCCCTAGAGTTACCTTGGACCCATAATCACCTGCAGGGAGGTCTGGATTTTGTTTTTCCTGGGACTGCTGTGCTCGCACCTCCTTTCAATGAGCCCAGTGTCACTTGAAGTAATTTGAATGAGTTTCAATTTCTTGCAACCAGATAAACTTAACTAGAACAGTGTTATAGGAGATTGGAGGGAAAGTGAAGGCTATAGGTAGAGAAAGAGGTGTTTGATTTGTGTGGAGAGTCTAGGTGTTTCTCTGTGATTTACTTCTTTCTTCTGAAAAAGTTCATGGGCTCCAAAACTTCTGGTGCATTTTGAGGTCCAATGAATCCAGAGTTTACTGCCATTCATTCACCAATGACAATGCACTGATTGTTCTCATGTACAAAAAAGGTAGGCTTGTTAGGTTTGAGCCCAAAGTCAGAACTTTCTTCCATTAGGTATGGAATGTTATTGTACATTGTGCCTTTAGCCCTTAATAGTACAGCTCTAATTGTATCTATTATTAAAGTATCGAAACAGTATTTATGAAAACTACCATTTTTTAAAAGCAGTAGATGTGAAGGTCTTAAAATTTTTTACTACAGATTAAAAATAACTGATGTTTAAAGAAATCCATGAAAGTGATTATTTTTTTATAGGTCAATGAGGATAAAACCTTCCATAGGTGGGGAATCCTTCATCTAAGTGTAAGGGAGCCACAAAGTTAACAAAGTTAGCAAGAAACTCTGCAGCACTGCTGAGCCCTGTGGGTCTCATTTTGCCTGGGTTTGATACACGTAATACAAAGGAAGCCCCATTAACAACTGCTCTCCCCTCTGGTTAACGAAGATGAAAAGCTTAGCGATCCTGAGCGTGGAGAAAGCAGGGTTTTTTCTCTCTTGACAGATTATATTCCAAGCAATCTGCTGAGAGGGGGAGGAAGGCAGGTCTGGAATAAAAATAGAGTCACTTTAATTTTGAAAATGGTAAGAGAAAATTAAAATAGCAAGAGTAAGAGCCAGTCCCGGAGGCAGACAGTTGTGACCCAAGCACTGATGAAATAGACAAGGAAAAATGATTACAGGAAAATGTGAAGGTGATGTGGAAGGAACTCTCCTACTACCCCACATCATTTACTTTTCAAATCTCTACAGTCAGCCCAGGCACAAGGTGTGGAGCATAGGAAGTCTGGGATTGGATATATGTGGGGGGATATTTGTCATCTTTCTCAACTGTGAAAGATTCTCTTCCCTGATCCTACACCGCCACACAAATTCCTCCCAAGGTGTGCGAGATGGGGCTCTAATGGTGAGGGTAGGGTACTCAGGCTAGCTAAAGTCACCAGGATGGCTGTAGGGTGGAGTAGAGTATTCCATGAAGACTTCCGAGCTCCTGGGACTCTTTTTGTACTTTTTCCACAAAATGGTAGATTTCTTTGCTTAGGAAAAGTCTTATTTAATTAGAGGAGAAGCAGCCATGGAATTGTGGAGAAGAAATGCTAGAGACAAGTAGCTCTTGCTTTGCTGTGTACCTAGACAGGTGAGGTGAACAACTGACAGTACCAAGAACAGCGAAAAGAAATCTAGTTCAGGCTGCCTAGCTGTCAAGCAAACTTTTCCTCAAACAGCAGAATCAGCTCAGCCTGAATTAAGACCCCAGGAGGGGTATTCAAGTAGATCCTTCAGTCTAGATAGGAAGACAAGACATATTTGTGTATGTGCATATGTGTACACATATGTGTGTAGAAATAAATATTGTAGAACACCATAAAATCAAAAGTAACCTTGCTTGGTTTAGACAATTAGTGATGCTTGAGTTCTGAAAGGAAAGATATTAGCAAGGTTTAGAATACTCTGAAGATTTGGGGGATTACCTCAGCATGAGCCTTCTCTTGCCACTTTTGCATTCTGTCTCTACCTGTCCCCCCAGCTCAGTGCAAGAATGAGCACCTTGGAACATATGGACAAGTTCAGTTTTATAGAATATAAAGTTTGAGGGGAGCAGAGGCTGGGGTGGTGCATGTGGCTGGGAAGGTAACAGTAATGGTAATGGTAAGGTTGATGATGATAGCTAATGTTTAGACAGTGCTTCTAAGCGCTTTAAATGCCTCAATAATTATAATCTTTTAAACAAATCATGAGGTGATAAGAACAATAAAATCAACAGTAATAACTATCTTAGCTGTTCATAGTTCCCAAGAAAACTGAAGCTTAGGCAGAAGCCTTCTATGCTAATTTTTTTTTTTTTTTTTTTTTTGGTCACGCCACCACACAGCACGTGGGATCTTAGTTCCCTGACCAGGGATCGAACCCAAGCCCCCCTGCAGTGAAAGTGCAGAGTCTTAACCACTGGACCACCAGGGAAGTCTCCTCTATGCTATTATTTTATTAGGCAATGCAATCTCAGGTGTCATGGGTGAAAGACCAGGGTGAGTAATGCAGGCAAGGAGGGAGAGGCCATATGAAGATGCTAGCCATCTGGCCACCAGTATAACTAATTGCTCAAACCATGGGACCACATATCTGAGAAGTTACATAAATTCTGTCTCAGAACTATCCCTGGGTGGGAAAGAAAGGCTAGGGGAACAATTTATATACGGACCCTTGCCTCCCATTGTTCAGGGTGTTAACTTCCCTGCCTTTCCTCATTGTATATTTGAGCCTGTGGGTACCAATTATGATCCTGCAGTAGCTTCAGCAGGGCAGCACTTGAGTGAGAAGAAAGGAAAGAGGCAAGGCACGGGTAGAAAGTGAGGCACTCTCAAGATGCTACTGCTTAAATTGGATAAGAAAGCATGAGAGCTGGAAGACACAGAAGGTAGAAGGAACTGCGGTGGTACATAAGCAGTGTCTGATATTGTTCTCCACTCGTGTCATGCAGATTATACCCTCCATGATATCCAGCTCCCAATTTACTAAAGAGATAAAGGGAATAATTTTTCTTTACTTTTTTTTTTTTTGGTGAGAACACTATTCCATTCATTCTTTCTTGTGAGAGAAATTTTATCTAACCAGTCACAAAGTTTTTCATGGTGGTGCCTAGCTGCAATCTCTGAGTGACCTAAGGCAAGAGAGTTAGTGAAACAGGTACAGTTTCCATGATAGTAACTGTATTGAAGCCTTAGTTGATATTTAAAATCTACCTTTTCTATCACCAGTCTCCCTCAGCCTCAGTCAGCCCTTTAGCTGGTCTGGGTTCGCTGGCCTGTGGGATGGTGTGGACCTTCCTCCCCTAGAGGTCTAAGCCCTTAGTTTCTTTGCCCTCATTTGACTGTGGTTGCTACAGTCGCCCCTTTATATTGTTATAGTTGGTCATTGAAACAAAGAAATACTCCAGGGCATCCTCTGGGTTCCACACATATTCTTCCCTCTTCCCTTTGGGTGGGGACAACTTTGGTTCTTCAGGTAATTCTCTTGCCATTTCAGTAACTCCTTCTGTGTCTGCTGGTCTACTAACATGAAGAGCAAATTGATCAGGTGGTAGTCACAGCTTCTGGTTCAGTAGAATCCTTACTGTGTGGTGTGTTTTCACAGAAGTGCTTCCTACCCTCTCCCTTGAACTAGGGTTTCTAAGCCAGTCATGGCTAAGATCATGGGGTAGGAAGCACAGTTCCTCAGTGGGTTCCTGGGGAGGGGTAATCAGAGGGACCATTCTGATCTCCACCCCTTGATTCTCAGACTCATGATATTCTAGCTATTAGGGGCAAAACACCATAAATATATGTGTATTTTCTCATGTATATCCCTCTATTTTCTCATGTATCCCTAACAGCTAGGAAAAATGAAGTTGTATATAATTTCACAAGGTGTTATTCTTCAACTGGTGTCTTATCTGAATGTTGCATGTTGGGTTCCCTGGGTAGCTGACTCTGGGACAGAGATTAGTGTGTAGGAGTTTTATTAGGCAGTGCTATGGGCTCACCATCTTTAGAAGGGAAGGAATGTAAAGGAACCAGGATTGAGCAGAGAGAGAGCTGTTGGGCTGTGATTCAGTTCTGAGTTGGGGTGAGAAGGCCGAGTCTTTATACCTCTGTGCCAATCAGTCTTGGCTGCCCTGGGGAAGATTCATGCCCTTGGGTGAGTGGATCCCTTTAGTGGGTACCGTTCCTAAAAAGGGCTGACAGCTGAGGCCTATCTGTTGTCAGCAGTCCCAGCACCTGGGGGAATATGTCCTTCTTTCCTGAAGAGGAACTTTGGTAGCGTATCATGGCATCCACCTCACTGAGCCTTTTCAAGGACATGCCACTAGTCTATTAGATTGGCCTCTTCTGGGGGTAGATGGTAAGATCACTGTCATATGCCTATCATTACACCTCCTTGGCCGTAGGGTCAGTCTCTCAGTTTGAGACGCAGTCGTATGGGGTCCCAGGTCAATAGATTAGACATTCAGTAAGCACTTAGGTGATGGGGCTGGAGGGGATACTGAGGATAAGGAAGGTCAACTCATATCTGGAGAATGTGTCTATTCCAGTAAGGATGACCTGTTACTTCTTCCAGGATGTAAGGTGTCTGAGGTAATCGGTCTTCCACAAAGTGGTTGGTTCTTCTCCTGGAGGAACTGTTCCATATCAAAGGCTAGAGATTTAGATCTGCAGTACTGGCAGAGGGTAGGTAAGCCTTGGTGAGAGGGAGGCCATACTATTGAGCCCTTGCATAGCCTCCACTCTTGTCATCATGACTACTCCATTCATGGGCCCGTTGTGCAAACACTGATGGGCATTAGCAGAAGAAGCAAAGTGTCCACTGCCAGAAACATACATCTCTTCCCCAGAATTCCTTCTGCAGTCTTCCACTCTTGTTACTTCTGGGACCTTAATCAGCCAAGCCATTTTCTACCACCCGGGAGTCTGTGGCTATCTTTTTCTTCTAGCCACTTTTCTCTCCACACAAATTGGACCAGCAAGTATACTGATTACGGATCTGCCCACTAGGAGGATTTGCTTTTTCCTCTTTCCCTTAGGGCCACGCTTGAGGGGGGCTGTCTTATGAGAGCCGGGCACTTTTTGTTAGCACCAACATATTTCCCAGTCCATCTGTGAACCAAGCCTGATTTTTTCCTCCCTTAGTTTGTCCTAGAGATGGAGTTTGTCATGAGCTGAAGGAGAGGCGTCAGTGCAGTAGAGGTCAAGGACATGGAGTCTAGGCTCTATTCAAATAGTTTAATCATGGCTTCTGGACCTGCTCTATCTCTACTAAGTTACGGTTGCACACCAGAAGCTACTTTTCAAATGGTGAGTAGTTCTCTGATGCAGTAGTCTTGGCTGTGCTCCAGACTACTAGGGCTGTGTATTGTACCCCTCCTATTTGGGCTTGCTAAGGATTTTACACATCCGTGATAACCTGCTATGCATACCATCAGCAACAGTGGATCTTCTGGGCCATACAACCTGAGTGGTAAGGAAACTTGCGCCACAGCAAAACGGCCAGTCTCCTAAGTCACCTGGTACATGGGTTAGGTGTGATGTATACTAATATTTTTAAGTGTAACATATGCTACCTCCAAAATCCAAAGAAGTAATCAAACACTTCGTATAGGAGATAAGTAGTGAAACAATGTGTCTTTTACTTTAGAGGGGGTGTAATGACATGCCCCAGACCACTGCATTCCTTAAAAGCTCACAGATGTGGCAGGCTCCTGTATCTTCATAGGATTTTTCTTGCATCTTCTAGCATAATGTGTCTTTCCAGAGCATCCATAGTATTTGCCACGTTAGTGTGAATAGTATGAGGTCATCAATATAGAGGAACACTAATATGTTCTTTGTAATGTCAAGGTGATCAAGGTTCCTGTGGATTGTATTTCGACAGAGAATGAGTGAATTAGCTTGGCCCTTGGCAGGATTGTTAAAGTATAATTCTGTCCTTGTCTCCCATTAGATCTCTTTATCCTCTCTATCGATGGAGATAGAGAAGAATACATTCCCTAGATAAATAGCTGCAGAACAAGCGCCTGAGTCCATTTTGTTTTGCTCCAAAAGAGGTGCCACATCTGGAAATAGCATCTGCACTTGAGGCTCCCACCTTTAAGCTTATGGTAGTCTACTGTCCTCTGCCACACTTCATCTGGTTTTCTCAGGTGTCAAAATGCTGAAGGGGGATGTGATGGAGAGTACCACCCTTGTTTTCTTGAAGCCTTGGAGGGTTGTGCTAATCTCTGAAATTCCTCTTGGGATACAGTATTGCTTGTGACTTGCCATTTCAGCCAACACTGAGGCGGTTTCAGAGGCTTCCACTTGAACTTTCCTACCATAATGGCTCTTATTCTAAAAGTTAGACAACAAATGTGAGGCTGCTTCTAGGAGCTAAATATATCTCTCCAGTTATACACTTGGGAACTAAGAAATGAGCAGGTCTGCAGTTGTATTGGACTCACTCTAAAATGGTACACTACTCCATTTATCACCTGGCCTCCACAGGCATTCACCATAACCAGATAATTATTATGGAATTTTGGGTTTCCTACTATTAGTGGCAGCTTAGATCCTGTATCTCAAAATCCTTAAAAATTTTGGATATTCTGGACATTCCTTTTCCTGGTGTACAGTTACCCTGGAAAATGGCTACGCATCTTTTGGGGGAAGAACTGGGGAAGTATTCATTTTATAAACTTGTGGTGAGTTACGTGGTTCTCAGCAGGATCTGTAGTCCTCTTTAATCAGTGGTTTCCGAATCTAAGAACAAAAGAAGAACAAGAAAATAAAAATGTCATGGAAACCAAGGAACTAGAAAATTTCAAGGGGACTACTATATATTTACCTAAACCAATGTCCTTCACTTCCAGGAAACATAACTAAATGACTTCTCCGGCAGTTATCTGAGGCCACGTGACTGAGCTCTGACCAGTAGAATGCAGGCAGTGTAATGTATACAACTTGTAAGTGGGATGATCGTTCCATAGAAATCTCCCACATAATCTTCCATCTTCTCATTTCACTCATCACAGGGAGCAGAACAGAAGGATGAGGGGCACCAAAGACACATTTTGCCTGATTCCTGGCTTCCCCTTTGCCTTCTCTCAGGTATCTAGTAATTCATACTATTTAGATGAAAGAGGATTGGAGCTGCAGTTAGGAGTCCTGGGTCTGCTTCCTGGTTCCATCATCTATCAGCTCAGGTGAAGCATGTAATCTTGACCATCTAGTTACTTCATCTGTAAGATGAAGCATTGGGTAAGGTGTTCTCTCAGCCTCTTCTTCACCCTAAAGTTGTATGAATATGAAATATAATCTGAAATTGATTCACAGTAAGGAGCCAATGACTGATTTGGGGGGTTATCCATTTCAGGGGTCTTTGTTTTAGCAGTTGTGAAAGCTACTTCCTGGCTTGGCTTGTTTTGCTGGAGAATTAGAGTGGTCTCCGTCCTGACTAATAAATCCCATTTCTTTTTCACTTTAAATTCTACTGCAGATCAATGCTGGTCCTGAAGATTAGTTTGGGGCCTTGATGTCGCAGGGAGATTGCAGCAATGCAACATGCTAGGATGTGCTTAATCTGTGTAAGAGTGCACAGCAGGCCCTGTATACTTAAATCCTCCAGTAGAACATGATTGAATATTCAAGTAAGTTTCCACGAATGGAACTTTTATGCTTAAAATCTTCTACCAAAATAGCATTTTCTTTTCTAATCTTAAAGAGATCCTCTGGAGAACAAATAAAATGTTCACACCAAGGAAGAACACTCTATAATCATAATTATGTTACTCTAAAAGGCTATAATAAGCTTTAAGCAAGTGCTTCCTATTTTATTCTCACTGCAAACAATTTATAAGCAGAACTGTCCTCTTGACGTGATAATGAAAGAGCAGTCACACATGTCAGCTGGCACAATTATGTTCTTCAGATGTCTGCCATAAGTATTATATGATTCCTTCCTTCTGACACCTTATCAACTGTGACATGCATATTAAAAAGAACGACGAAGAGAGCTAACTTCAAAATCTTGAGTATTTTCAAGAAGTTCCACTTGTAACAAAAAGCCTTGTATCGTATCTTCCAAGATAGTCTTCTTTGCTACATGAATTTTGGATCTCAGATGGAGAAGAAAGAACAACAACAAAAACACACAGAAATATGCATTTTGATAGTACACAGTAGCCTAGTGAGTCAGAGCGTTAAAAATTTACCTGTTTTATTATATCAGTGAATAAAAAATCCACAGTCAGACAGATATGGGTTCAAATTTCAGCTCTGTCATTTCCTAGCTTTTTGACTTTGGTCAAGGGACAAATTTTTTGAGCTTCACATCTAAAAAGGTAAAGATGCAGACCACATTGCCCTGATTGCAGGGAGGTTGAATGAGAGACCAAGTAGTGGAGCACTAAGCTTTGGTCTATCACAGGAACCCTGACCTGTTAGTCCCCTCCTTCTTGTATGTTTTTAGCAGGACCTAGAGGGTGCCTGCTCTGGGTATGCTTTGGATGTTACCCGGAGAGTCCCTAAGTCCCATGGCCTTTCTGTTGAGGAGGAGGAATGGGGGCTTAGAAGGACCAGAGAGCACTTGCAGCTCAGTCTAGCTCCAAAACTCTCTGTCTGCAGATTAAACATTTTTTCTCAGCTCTTCCTTTCCCATGATGAAGTCATCTGGCCCAGTTCCTCAAAGCTTTCCCAGCCATCGTCAGTGCCGACTGCCCAGAGGTCTCCCAAGGCGTGGGTTTCGCCATCAGTCACTGGGCTCCTGCCAGGGTGCTCCTCTGACTCTCAGTGTTACTCTTCGGGCACCTGCCTCGTCAGGGACCCAGGACACTGAGTGGCCCGGCACCTCTCTGCTCCTCTCCTCACCCAGCACAGCCGTCTTCTATTTTAAGCAGGTACAAGCACTTCCGGGTGAAGACTATTCCAGGGCTCCTCCACAGGCCTTTCCAGAGCATTGTTATCTGGGCAGTCCAGACACTTTCTTTGTTATGAATAACCTAAATCTCTTTTTTGACATCTCCAATCTCATCCCTCTCATTCAGTTCACTTTTGGCACCAAATTCCATCAGGTACCCAAGCCATCACTTTCTAGTCATGATCCATTTAGGAAGGCAAGTAATTAATTGTTAATTGTCTTTGTTCCTCTATTCGGATTCTCTCCAGCTTGACCATCGCATTTTTAAAGTTTGCAGAACAAATGGCACAATCTTCTATGAAGGGTTTCACTGTGTAAAGGAAAAATGATATCTGGGCTCTTGGTCATCATACTACTTTTGTTATGCCCTGGAATCTGTTACCTTATTTTTTCATTCACAGCACTGTGGTATCGCTGACAGATATTAAAAATCTCTTGCTGTAGTTGGTTAATATATGCTAGTCTTATTAGGAACTGTTCATTAGTAGTAACTAATCATTTTTATTTATGGGGGTGTTTGTGTGGGTATGTGTATGAGAGATAGAGATAGAGGGAGAGAGGAGATTTTGAACCATGTATTCATTCATTCATTCACTCTAAAGTCACTTTCTTGTCCCTTAACTGTGGTGAAAGAGCTCTGAGATATCAGATCAGGAATACTACGTTCTTGTGCTGACTAAAATCAGCTTACTCTGTGATCTTGGGCAAGTGGTGACTTAACCTCCTTGGATCTTAGACTATCCAGCTGTAAAATGGAAAGGTAGGATTAGACCTATAAAGCACCTTCTCATGTCAGTATTCCAGGAGCATATTCTGTTTTACATTTTATGCTTGTCTTTCTTTAAATTAATTGTTGCCCTAGTACACCATCACCAAAAGTTAGAGCTGAGTGCTTGATAATATCCTTCCTTCCATATAGATTGCATGTTTCTTCTTTAAATGTCTTTCTTTTTTAAGATTATCCTTGACTATCATCATAACCAAATTTCTATAGCCTGACGTATGAGAAAAATAAGTGGATTATTTTGATTCACCTTTCCAGGAAGGAGCTTATGATTACTTGTTATAAATCGTGGTTTTGACAATTCACATTGGCCCAGATTCTGGAGACACAGATTTGAGTGGGAGGCTTAGCTCTAACATTTACCAGATGTATGGCTTTGAACAACTCAGATTTATGTTTTCCCATTTGCAAGCGAAGAAAATAACTACTTTGCAGTGTTGTTGAAGAAGTAGAGAAGGAGAAAGATTTTAGGTAATGTATGTGTAATTCCTAGCACATATTGGTTACTCTGTGACTCTTATTCCTGTGTTCAACTATATCTGTAAAGGATGGAAATAGGCTGTAGGTCTTTTTCTGGAAACAGTCACCCAAGTAAGTCACCCTGAGTTAAGGACAAGCAAATCCCCTGCAAGTTCTGTGCTCTAGACCAAGTTCTAATTTGCCTCTGAAAATCTCCTGAGGTTGAGACTCAGAATTTGCGCCGAGTTCAGGAAAGACTTCTCTCTGCCTCTCCCATCCCTCCTGCCCTTGTTTAGATAACCTGCCCTTCTGTTAAATTAATGCACTATGATTGGTAGCTCCCAAAGCTACTTGATTGCACCTGTTGGCTCTGCATTTTTTGAGTGATTATAGATCGATCATTTGATGATCTGTTCCAGTATCACCCAGGGTTTGTGACATTCAGCTGACTTATCTGTCATTTTCAAGATCGTCCTTCTTTTCTCCTTTCTAAGTTGGTCCTGACATTTTCTCTTTTCCAAAACGTGGGGAATTCTCTAATGGAATTTATTTTAAAAAATCCCGCAGGCCACGTGATGCGGCCAAAAAAAAAAACCAAAACACTAAGTAGCAGCTTGACAGTGATGTCTACCCATCAATTAAAATCTGCCATAATCACCAGCCCTTGTCCTAGAGGGACCTGGCACGTAAGAGGAGCCCCTCTTCTTGCCAATTTGGAGGTCTATGGCAGGAGGTCTTTAACGCTTATTCTCACTATCTGCTTTCAGACCTTCAAACATGTACAAGACAGTATAAATCCATATGGTTTTTAACTGAGAAGACTCAATTAACTTCACGCAGGTGGGACTTGCAGTTAGTTACTAAGGTGCATTTCCTGTCCCTGCCACCTAAAGGGAAGGGCTGCTGTTGCTCTAGTGGAATAATTTGATGTGGCAGCTGCTTTGTTGCAGTGAATAGTCATTGAGATCAAGCTGGGGAGAAACTCAACCATCTCTTGTTAATACAATAATGGCCAACATTTATTGAGCGCTTCCTATAGGCCAGGCACTGTGCTACGCACTTTATATGGATTATCTCATTTAGTGCTGAAAGTATTCTTATGAATTATATTCTATTATGATCCTTATTTTACTGATGAGCCTGGGTTTAGCTCCAGGCTCCACCGTCATAGCAGGGTGAATTTGGCCAAGTACTGAGTTAGAGCTTCCAGCCTGCACCTAGACAATATGGCCTTTCTATAATACTACCACTTGTTACAAACCTCAGAAATGGTCTGAAAAAACATGAATAGAGTCAGAGAATCTAGGTCTTAGCAATTGAAGTCATCTCTAGAGCTCATTTATCTAGTCCTTTATTTTTTATTTTTTATTTATTTTTAATCTGTTTTTTAAAAATTTATTTTATTTTTGGCTGCATTGGGTCTTCATTGTTGCTGCATGCGGGCTTTCTCTAGTTGCAGAGAGCAGGGGCTACTCTTCGTTGTAGTGCATGGACTTCTCATTGTGGTGGCCTCTCTTGTTGTGGAGCATGGGCTCTAGGCGTGTGGGCTTCAGTAGTTGTGGCTTGCGGGCTCTAGAGTACAGGCTCAGTAGTTGTGGCGCATGGGCTTAGTTGCTCCACGGCATGTGGGATCTTCCTGCACCAGGGCTCGAACCCATTTCCCCTGCACTGGCAGATGGATTCTTAACCACTGTGCCACCGGGGAAGCCCTAGTCCCTGTTTTAAGACAAGTTTTGGCATCATTGACCTGTTGCAAGCTTCCACATCCTTATTTGTAGAAGCCCTATTGTTGTTAGTCATGGATAAAGACAGGACCTGCAGGCCAGCAAGAGAGAGAAGATGGAGTAGTTCCAAGTCTTGCATAGCCTTTTTTCACTGATAAAAACCATCCGCTCAACGTTACTTTGTGCCTACTTTGTGCTGACTCTCTATAAAGTCCATGGTGTATCATGGGCAATCAGGTGGGTTGGCACATAAATGAACATAAAAAGTGTCTTAACAGGGTGTAGGATTGGGGGAGTGGTGTATGGAGACCTAGTTAATGTATGAATCTAAAATAGAATTTAAATGTAGGGAAATGGAAGAGTGCGTAGGGCTAATTTGGTAGGAACAACTCTTTCTCAGCATTTTTAAGTCAGACTAGTTCAGAATGTTTATTTTTAAAAAAACAGATGTCAGTCACTAACATAAAACATCTGCAGTATACTGATAACACATAATACTCAAATACAACAAATGTGTATAAATAAACATTTTAAATCCCCCTACGTAGTAAGAGGACTGGTATTCTTAGTAGATATTTTTCCTAAGTCACCACACAGCTTCTTCTCCTTTCCCCTGGAACTATTTCTAAGTGACATTTCTAAATGGTAAGTCCAGTGGTTTCTTTTCTCCTGGAATTTCTCCAGCTACATAATACACAAACTAATAAATGCTATCTTTACTTTATCTTCCCTGGTTTCATTTCAGTTCGTGGGTATAAAGGGTAGAGAACGTTTGATGTTACAGGATTGGAGCCAATTAATTCCTCAGGAACTCTTCTTATAAATTTTAGGTCACGTAAACTTAACAATTCTTTCTAACAGTAAAAGAAGCAGGTATGTGGGTGATAAGGAGAGACAAGCCAGTTGTGGACGTTTTTATGGGTAATATTTCTGTTTTGTGAGGGATTTTAGGTAGTAGGTTAATAAATTAGTTTAAATAATTTAAACCCTAATTCCTACAGGTTACATTGAAAATTAAATTATATAACTAATGGAGAATGGCGGTGAAGTTCTAGAATTCCAAACCCAGTGAGTTCCGAACCTAGAACTCTTTTACATTTTATACAAAAGCGCACCAGGAGGTATGTCATTATTTGGGTCTACAAGTTCAGTCTTTTTCCCCTGGTTCAGGGAAGACTAGAATCTGGGAACAGTGGCAGAGGTGAATAGGGGACTTCAGTTAATCTTGGAGTGTCTATGTGAGTCAAGAGTTTAGGGATATTGTCTGTATAGATAACTCTTTTTCTAAAGTCTAAAATTAATGACTTAATTTAGACTCATTGACAGAAATGGAATTCACACTGTCTACCAAAAAAGTTTTTTTCATGGTTTTATACTCTCACATGTACTTGGACCCAAATCCATGTCTTTGACCAGAAATGAGAGGGAAGACAAAGGAAAGCTATGGAGGAGGGTGAGAAATCTCATTTGCAGCAAATCTCAAATATGCCCTTCCTTTCTATTCCCTTTACCACAACTCCAGTTCAGGATCTTATGTTATATGCAGTGTTGCCTAATGATGAAAATAAAAATATGATAATGAAGATGATAATAATACAAGCTAACATTTATTGTGTTTACTATGTGTCACATATGAAGTGCTTTGCATTCGTGAACTCATTTAATCCTCACAACCAATTTCTGAAGTAGGTAATATTTCTATGCCCACTTTACAGGTGTGGAAATGGGTTTGGGGCAGTTGAGTAACTTCCCTACATTCACACAGTTAGTGCCAGAGCAGGAATTCATATCAGGCAGTTGGGCTCCAGAGCCTAAGACTGTAAGCACTAAATGCTTTGTTGTCTTCTAACTGAGTATATTGCCTCTTGGCTAGCCTGATGTTGCTGTTAGATTTAATGTTCTTAAGCTGTGACAAAGTGAGAGAGTGGCATGGACATATATACACTACCAAATGTAAAATAGATAGCTAGTGGGAAGCAGCCGCATAGCACAGGGAGATGAGCTCCGTGCTTTGTGACCACCTAGAGAGGGGGGATAGGGAGGGTGGGAGGGAGGGAGACGCAAGAGGGGAGAGATATGGGAACATATGTATATGTATAACTGATTCACTTTGTTATAAAGCAGAAACTAACACACCATTGTAAAGCGATTATACTCCAATAAAGATATTAAAAAAAAATACTGCTTCAAACATTTTCTTCCTGTGCTTGAAAGCTTTCTTGGCTTCTTCCCAAACACAGAGTAAAGTCTACACTCTTCAGCCAGGCAGTATGCTGTCTGGCTGCAGCCTATCTTGCCCGTACCTCCTCTGTTGCTCCCAGCGACCTTCTACTCTCGGCAGGCTGGCCTGCTCACTGCCTGTCTAACCCCACTCTACTCTGCTCTGAACTTACCTAATACCTTTCCTCTTTCTGAATCTTTGATTTTGCTATTTCCTCTGCCAAGTACTTTCCCCCCACTCTTCTATTCAAACTCAGCGCAAGACTCTGCATTTGGCAGGGAGTGACCAGGATGTGATGGGATTTTAAGCCATGCCCCCAAACAAGGGAATGTTAAGCCTGGAGGAGAGACGACTCAGAGGGACAAAACCAACCATCTTTACTTAAAAGGCTTCCACGTGGAAGGGGTTTAGAGTAGTTTTGTTCAGTTCATCATCTTCCTAATGGCTCAAAAACAGATCCAAAATTCAAATCCCTCCTTTACATGGCATCCACCCAGAGGGCACAATTCCATTGGATTTTATTTTTGTTTGCCACAGAAGGTGTCTGAATTCAGGCTTATTAAATTAAACTGAAATATGTGCTCTTATCAGCTTCCTGAGGAGTAGTAATTTAACAAATGTTGTCCAGCAATTGACAGCATGGCACCACTATTGTGCATACTTTTAGATAAAAATTAGGAACTCTTCAGGAAAGTCCCAGACACATTGCTTCATGATTAATTCTGTTTAAACTGTGATAAAAATAACATTTATGATGCATTTATAGCAAAGTTTTTTGAATTAAAATTATTAGTTTATTGTTATTATCTACTTAGTTAATTGTGTGAATTGTTACATTAACACTATAGTAGGATCTGTTTGCTTCAAGAGCATTTTGTACCCATGACTTTCCATTAACTAAAGTTTAAAACCATGTATTTAGCTCAAATATGAGTTATCCTTACCTCTTTTGGCATATCTCTAAGTATATAAATCCAGACCCTGCTATCCCACTTCCAAATTGCTTATTCAGTGGTTTCATTATTATTATCACCAAGTACCACTCCATTCCCAAAAGAAGATAGGCCCTGGGGTCTTTTGCATCTCCCAAGTATGCTCTGACAAAAATGTCTACTTGATTTTTTTGTTTGTTTGTTTTTTGCAGAGAGGATTCAAAAATCCATCCAAAAATGGATGATTCAATGAAATGGCCTTTGTGCTTTCTTCTGATTTTGATATTTTATGCTCTTCAGACTTTCTTCTGCAGTGAAACCTGGTGATCATTCACTCTTCTTAACTCATAGGCTACATCACATATTTTAGCATTTCCACAGTTTTCTTTCCACCAATAGAAGTTACAGTGTAATTGGGAAGTGCACTGGGCAGGGTTTTTTTTACTACCACCTTGCTATGAAAGGCTTCCCTTGCATCCAAAGCATTGGAAATATGGGTTCAAAAGAGGCGGAGAAGGAGGTGAGTACCTGTTCCATACAAATCGATTTATTGGATAATTTCTATTGTTATTGAGCAGTCTTTTAGAAACAGGCCTTTAATTTTTAAGGTCAGCTTGTGTTTTGACTGAATAGTTTGAAAAAGGAATGATTATTCATGCAGATAGCAGCCAGTTATTCCAATAGGGCTTCATTTTATACTATTATAGGCTTTTCCTAAAAGAAACAGTAATATTTGTGGTGAGCATGGGGAACTATTTCTTCAATACAAATCCAATTTATTTTGGCCAGTTGATTGGTGCTTGAAGCCAGATCAATGGACATGATCTTAATTATTCATTGCAGTACTTAGAAGGATAAAATTTTCATTCTCATGCAGTCAAAATTGATGAGGTTTTGCATTTGTACCATAGGAATAGCTTCCAACTCAATGCTAAAACTCAATATAATCTTAATAAAAATTTTGAAAAAGGCACCAATAATTTGAGCTTTCTCATATCCGCAGAACATTTGTTTTATTGGACCCTTATGTCGTATTAGAAGTGTGTTGAAAATATTCTTTTTATATCTAATCATATGGATATGGCTTTGAAAAAAATCTCAAGAACATTTCAAATGAAAGGTCATAATCACTGTAATAGAGCTTAAAAATGGTGATTTGGAGAACAAAATTGCAACTCATATCTTTATAAAAGACATTTATTGTAGCACATCTTTAGTGTTTTGGTTCTCAGTTAAGAAAATATTGGGACTGTAATGATCTTTCATAGGCAGGTAAATAGTATTCCTGTAGATTAGAAAAACCAAGCACAAAACAGACTTGTCTTAAATCAAGAATATGTTTGGAGATATTGCATAAAGCCAGGCCCTTTAGGTCACATATAACAGGCTTCATCTGAGATTCTGACTTGTGCCTATAGCCACAGATAGGTATACAGAGGGCAGTCCCCTCCATTTACCTCACATTCTCAAGGGTGTGTGGAATGCTGTTATAGCACCTGGCTGGAGGGGAGCCGGGGCAGCCGGCAGCCGTATCTGACGTTTTGTGTACCTGCCTCAGGAAGTAGAATTGGCCAGTGGTACTGATTCATGTTTTTCTGTATCATGTTCTGAACTGTGTAAAAGAACATTTCTGTTCCAAAGGCTTCACATATTTTAGAAAGAGATACTTCTAGGAGGAAGGGTGTGTTTGTGTGTGTGTGTAAGGTGTATTGGTTAGGTTGCCTCTGGCCAAAAGTAACAAAGTCTAGACTCCGGAAAACTTAAATAATGAGACAATTCTCACATATGTCTGGCAGTCCAGAGGCAAAGCAGGCTCCAGGCATCGTGATCAGAGGTTCAGTGATGGCATCAAGGACCCTGGTTCTTTCCGTTTCTCTGCTCTGCTACTTTCTAGGGCTATTTCCCTTATGGTTGCAAAATGATCACCAATGGCAATCAGGGTACATGCTTCCTTATTCACAAACAGCAGGAGAAAGGATGAGAAAAGTCTCCTTCAAGCACAGAATATACACTCTTTCCTTTGCTACAATTGGCCCATCCTAGGTCACATGCCCATATCAGGACCAGTAATCATTGTCAGGAAAATGCTGTGCAGCTTGGGTTTCATTGATCAGGATTTCAGGAAATGGGGTGGATGCCTGGACAACATTGGGATTCTGCCAGAAAGAATAAAGAAGAGAGATGGAACTGGGTAAAAAACCAAACTGTCTTCTACCCGAGAAGAAGAGCACTCTTCTTTACCTAGAGAAAGGCTGTATCTGGGGCCCCATTCATCTAGATTCTTATGTTAGGAGCCTGCCTTCCTATCTCTGTTCCTCTTTTCTTGCTCTCAAACTTTAATAAATGCCTACAGGATACACTGGTATTGCTATGATGACTTGGTAATGATCTGTTTTTGTGTGTTCTATATTTTACTAACCTCTTCAGATGTATTTATGTCCTCTAAGTTTGAGGTAATGGAGAAAACACTTTTGATACATATTGCCCCATGTTCCTCTAGAAAAGTGTTACTAATATTTGTTTGTACCAGTTCCACTTGAATGTCCAATTTCCATTCCTTGGATAGCACCAAGCTAGAAAATAGATTAAGAAATAACAGTATGTTTTCTTGTTTTAAAAATTATATTTTTGGGTCGTATCAAATTAGAATAGATTCTAAAACACATTATTTTTACATATTATTTCTTAAAAATTACATTTCTTTATTCTAAGTGATTAAGATTTCATATTTAATTTTCCCTTTGTACATCATTTTGTAATTACCTGAGGCTTTTGCCCATTTATCAGTTTGGGATGAGATGATTTTCTTGATTGATGAATGATGTTGTGAGAGATTGGTTACATTAATGGTCTCAAAGTTTCACTTTTCCCTGTATCCATTATACCCTTTGTCCTATGACTTTGGACTTCCTCCCATAAAAGCAGAGTCTATTTCCCACCCCAGGGAACTTCTTTGATCAGTAGAATGATGCAGAAGTGATTGTGAGTCACTTTTGAGCCTAGGCCCCCAACAGCTTTGCAAATTTCTGATCTCCCCCCTGTACCCCTGCTTAAGTACATGCTGGGGCTGACTTGCTGGAGATGAGAGACATGTAGAAAGATGCAGAGGCCATTGTAAATCTGCTGACATTAGCTGACTCCCAGACATGGGAGTGAATACAGTCAAGATCAGGAAAGCCACCTGGCTGACTCCTAGTTGACCCCAGACTGAGCAATAAATGATTACTGTTGTATTCCTCTGAGGCTTTGGTTGTTTGTTAGGCAGACTTGTTATGATAATAGATAACTAATACAACTATTTCCCTCTTTCATCCATTAAGTTACAAATACATCCCAGATCTTGCCCTTTAATTTTGTTTATGATGTTTTGCCTTGTAGAAGTTTAAGAGGTTTATAAAACCAATCTGTATTTTCCCTTTGTGACTTCTTCCATTGTTTTAACATGTAGAAAATCCTTCTTTACTGAGAAATCAAACATGTATATATATAATATTTTCTTTCATTTTGTGGTTTCAATTTTAATCTAATTTTTACATAAATTTGGGTCATTTGGTTATATGGTATGATCTAAGGATCTAGAATTTTTTTTCCAAAAATGATTTTTCCAACTAGTATTGAAATAATCCCCTCGCAATTCAATTAATGAAACCACTTCCATACATTTGGCTCTTAGATGTATATCAACATTTACTTTAAAAATATTAAAAAAACAGTATTTATGTATTATGGTTTTATAATATGTTCTAATATTTGTGAGGATTGGATAGTCCCCATTTGTGAAACAACAGAAACAAAGTTGAGAAAAAGAATATGTTTACAAATAAACTTTAGAACCACTTTGGCAATCTCCTAATTTTGTTGCTGTTTTGAGAGACATTTTATTAAATATATAAATTATGTTGGAAAGACCTGTAATCTTTATAAAAGTTAACAATCTGTTAAAAATTGTACCAAAAGTTGCCATTGAAGTCATTTATATATATTAGCACAGTTTCATATGTCTTGCACACTTAATTTTTTTTTTTTTAACATCTTTATTGGAGTATAATTGCTTTACAATGGTGTGTTAGTTTCTGCTTTATAACAAAGTGAATCAGTTACACATATACATATGTTCCCATATCTTCCCTCTTGTGTCTTCCTCCCTCCCACCCTCCCTATCCCACCCCTCTAGGTGGTCACAAAGCACCAAGCTGATCTCCCTGTGCTATGCGGCTGCTTCCCACTAGCTATCTATTTTATGTTTGGTAGTGTATATATGTCCATGCCACTCTCTCACTTTGTCACAGCTTACCCTTCCCCCTCCCCGTGTCCTCAAGTCCATTCTCTAGTAGGTCTGTGTCTTTATTCCCGTCTTGCCCCTAGGTTCTTCATGACCTTTTTCTTTTTCCTTTTCTTAGATTCCATATATATGTGTTAGCATACGGTATTTGTTTTTCTCTTTCTGACTTACTTCACTCTGTATGACAGTCTCTAGGTTCATCCACCTCACTACAAATAACTCAGTTTCGTTCCTTTTTATGGCTGAGTAATATTCCATTGTATATATGTGCCACATCTTCTTTATCCATTCATCTGTCGATGGACACTTAGGTTGCTTCCATGTCCATGGCTATTGTAAATAGAGCTGCAATGAACATTGTAGTACATGACTCTTTTTGAATTATGGTTTCCTCAGGGTATATGCCCAGTAGTGGGATTGCTGGGTTGTATGGTAGTTCTATTTGTAGTTTTTTAAGGAACCTCCATGCTGTCCTCCCTAGGAGCTTCACCAGTTTACACTCCCACCAACAGTGTAGAAGGGTTCCCTTTTCTCCATACCCTCTCCAGCATTTATTATTTCAACAAATCCTTTTGAGCTTACATTCTGAAATGAAAATGGTGTAAAGTTTACTATATGTATACACTTTACTATATGTATACACTTACAGAACAATTTGAAACAATTGAAAGTGTACTGTGCATCTTGATGTCAGTCTTCAATTTTCTCTCATCAGGACTGAGGTTCCATAGCCCCTGTCTGATGGCAATAAACTCACAACTCATCTGGTCTATACCTTTTCCTGTTTCCTACATTGCTCTCATCCTGATGACTCAGTTCCTATTTCTTCTTTTCTCCTCTCCTCCCCTCTCCTCTCCTTCTTTCAACAGTTAGTGAGTGCCTATTATGTGCCAGGTGCTGTGCTAGGCAGTGAATATACAAAATTGCTCCCTGTCTGATGGGGGAAAATAAACACAAAGAAAATGATTAAAAAGAGTGTAATAATTTCCATACAAAAGGAGGGGGAAAAAACTGCCTCTTTGGTAAGGTACAACTTGGCAGGAAATGACATTGTCATGAGTTTTTGAACTGAGTAAAGTGGAAAAATTTATACCGTGTTTTTTAGCACACAAAAGGCATATCTAGTAGCATGTGTGTGGTAAAAACTGAAATAGTGTATAGGAGACTCACTATAATATACTTCCTCTAGTGCCATCTTTCACTTCGTCCATAGCTTTGTGAAACTGTAGGGTGGATCGACGGGGTCTGAGAGCATAACTGAAGGTCTCTAGCAAGCCACATGGGAAGGCGGCTTGGTTTTTGGTTACATGTGATCACTGTGCTTTAGCCACAATGCAGTTCTTTTTTATAAGGTCTTTAGAAAGAACTTCCTTTCTAACATTTTCAGCTTGCCTCTCCCCCACCCTCTACAAACATCTCAGAAACCACCAAGAAATCAGCTGATCAAAACCTCCACTCTTATGACAGTCTACAGAAAAACAAAAACTTCTTACAGAAGTTTTTTCTCAGAGTAGATTCTTCTGCCAAGCAGTTAATGGCTCTTGTATTGACAACTCTTATTCACTTGTAAGCATATGGTCTTTATGGTAGGGTTGCCCAGTAATTTAAATGTTGCCCAACACAGAGTCTAATCATGCAGCCGACGCACAGATGGTGCTGGAATGAACACACTGGTGGACCCTGAAGTTAACTTTCCTCATTTTCTGTTGCATTTTAATGTTTTGTGACTTACTGACAATGGATTTCATTAGTGTAGAACTCTGCTAGGTAGTTTCCAGATTACGTGAACTATGGGTCTGGTAACTTCATATGAGCGTGCATATTATCTGGTTAGTTTTAGGTATTAAAATCTTGTCTTTGAGTAATACTTTAGAAAATATGAAACTTTCCCATGCCAGATAATTGAATAAAATAGCAGCTGATGCTGTATCAAGAGACTCAGACAATGAGCACATTGACTTTTGTGCTATATTAGACCATTACAGCGAAATAGAAATAAGTACAAGTATTATTCTCCCCAAACAAAGAACATTGTGTCTAGGATTTTGGTATTTGTATTACGGTTCTGGATTCTAATAACTAATGGTGTGGGCAAACTCAGCTAATCTATCTCGCCTCATGTTTTTCATCTGTAAAATAACAGTTGCCTAAATCAGAGTGTTTTCCTGCCAAAAACTTTGAAAGTAGTCTTTAAATAAAATTGCAGGGGAAAAGAAACTATATAAAAGGTATACAGCTGGAATTGCGGTTGAAGTAGGAATGTCCAAGAATCTTGGACTCAGAAACGCAGATACAACCTTGCTGAGACACACTGTGGCAGCTTCCAATGAGTGAGGGAAGTAAGGACCATGTATTTACTGCAGTGTAAAACAATGTGATGTGTGGGAATGGGAAGCTCCTCTTCTAGAATGGCAAATCAGGGAGCTTTGTGTACAGGTGTGCTCCCTGGGCAGTAATGGCAAAATCCATCTGTGCTTATTCCAAACTGAATTTTTAGATGGGTCATTTACTCTTCAGCATTCTGTCACCTTCAAACTATGAAATTCTGAGTTTCTGATCCTCCCAAGTATAGGAAGACACCTCGTGAAAACACCATTCTCTGAGATAATCATCTATTCCTCCAGTGGTGACAATCTTGAAAAAACTTTATGTTCAAGAGCCAGCGTGGAGTAGTTCTAAGCAAAGCCCCCAAAGTAATCCTGTTTCTTGGTGATTTCATTAACCACTTGTAGTGACTTTCTTGATCTGGAGATGATTTTCTACCTGACTGGGAAGTACTCATCTCTTCAGCATTTATTTAGTGTCTGCCACATGCCAGGCATGTGCTCAGTGCAAGAGATAAAAGAAAACTCTTCATCTTCAGGGAGGTTAAGGTGCAACATGGGAGACTGCCACGCAAACCAGCAATTCCAATGCACTGTGTTGAGTCCCTCTGAGGTCTGAACAGGGTGCTGTGGGGAAGTTGGACAAGTAAACCAAGTCAGCCTAGTGGAGGAAGCCTTCGTGGAGGAGATGATGCCAGAATAAGCCAAGAAGGAGGCTAAGAGGAGGCAGAAAAGTGTTTCAGGTAGAGGGCACAGTATATGGGGAAGCACTGAGGCCAGAAACAGTAATAAGAGTTGAGGGTCTCCAAATACTTTGTGGTGGCTAGAGAAGCAGCCATGTGTGTGTAGGCTGGAAACAAAGCTAGAGAGGTGGGCAGAGCCTCCCTCACATGCCCTGATCGGGGTTGATCTTTATTTTGAAGGCTGTGGAGAATCTCTGATGGAGTGTAAATAGGGAAACAACAAAATATAGATTCATTAGGAGTATTAGGAGGCTCACTGTCAACAATATAGGTGATTGACTGTGGAGGGATGATAGGGAGAAAGTGAGAAGGAATAAACTTAGAGGGTAGGAGATCAGTGAGGAGATGGGTCCAGGGAAAAACTGGTCAGTAGCAGGTGGAAGGCCATGGCTTTTAATTATTCTTGAATCATCCTTTCCTTTCTCAATAAACCGTACTTGGTCACGATATATATATATTTTTTAATGTTCCATTGGATTCTATTTGCTAATATCACATTAGAGATTTTTGCATGGATGTTAATTAGCAAGATTTCTTCTTTCTTTTCTATGCTTTGAAAGAATAAAAATAAGATCACATTTTTTGTTCCTTGAAGATTCGAATCCAATGCATTTGTCAATCTTTTTCGGCCTAGTGTTCTTGGGGGTGGGGATGTGGGGAGATGTGATCTCAGAAGAAGATTAACAAATCTATGGTCATGAAAGAAATTAAGAATGCTCTCGGAATTACCTGGTGGTCCAGTGGTTAGGACTCCACACTTCCACTGCAGGGGGCACGGGTTGGATACCTGGTGGGGAACTAAGATCCCACGTGCCGTGTGATGTGGCCAAAAAAAAAAGAAGAATGCTCTCAATTTTGATAATTTATAACTTCTTAGAAACTATCCATTTCGTCTTGAAATTCAAGGTTATTTTTACAGAGTTTTCACAAAAGTACTCATAATCCTTTTTAATATCTGAGGCATATGAGTCTTTGTTTCATTGTTGATATCTTCCCCCACAGTATCATTGTTGATTGTTTGTGTTCATGCTTTCTTCTTTTTATTTTTTGGTTAGACTAACTGCTGGTTTATCTTTAATTACTTTTCCCCCTAAGAACCACCTTTTAGTTTTACTGGTTAATTCTACTTTCTTCTGTTTTAGAATCTGTCAATTTCTGCTTTTTATCTGAAATAGTTTTTTCTTTTGCTTTCCTTACGTTTTATCCTTTTAAAATTATTGAATTGAATTCTTGTCTAGTAATGTAGGTGTATAGATTTGTATGTTTTCACCTGTGCATAGCTTTAACTGTTTACATTGAGTTTTATTAATGTAGTATTTTCAATACTATTATTTGCTAGATGTTCTGCAACTTTGTGGAGTCAATAAATAAATTATGATCATAATTGTCAAGGAGTTATAACATTTCAGGTAGTTGGTTTTATTAGTTAATAATTTCTACTTTAATTGCGTTATAACCAGAGATCATGGTCATTAACTACAATTACTATTTGTTTTTTGATGTTTTTCTGGTGCCTAATAAATGGTTACATTTTGTAAACATTTTAACAAGTATTTGAGAACAGGTCTATTCTGTGTTCAGGGCTGAAGTTATAAAAATGTTAATCTAATGAATTAGATTCCAGATTCTTTATATCCTCACTCGTTTTGAGTAGTTGAATTGAGTGGGGCTGAGAGAAATAAATTAAAATCCTCCTATGTTTGGAGGAATCTCCTTAAATTTCCTGCTTTTAAAGCTTTATGTACTCTGATGTTACAATAATTGGAATGTAAAATAGAACACTAGTTATTTCTTCATTGCAGATTGAATGTTATTATAATGATAAAATATTCTTTTGTCTTGTTTAATGCTTATTGCCTGGAAGTCTGGTAAAGACATGACAAATAAATACAAAAAAAAGAAAAAATCAGAATTACTTGTAATGTCATTTTATTTTTAATATTTCTGAATGACTGAGTAAGGCATATCATGAGTTTTTATTTATTAAATCCAATTGGAGAATCTTTGAAGGATTTACTGTATCTCACATACACATATAACATGTTTCAATGCCGTTGTCTTATGTTTTTCTCTGTCTAATGCTTACATTGTTTTCCATTTTTTTTAAAAACACCTTTATTGGAGTATAATTGCTTTACACTGTTGTGTTAGTTTCAGCTGTATCACAAAGTGAGTCAGCTATACGTATACATATATCCACATATCCCCTCCCTCTTGGGTCTCCCTCCCACCCTCCTTATCCCACCCCTCTAGGTGGTCACAAAGCACCGAGCTGATCGCCCTGTGTATGCGGCTGCTTCCCACTAGCTATCTATTTGACATTTGGTAGTGTATATATGTCCATGCCACTCTCTCACTTTGTCCAAACTTACCCTTCCCCCTCCCTGTGTCCTTAAGTCCGTTCTCTATGTCTGCGTCTTTATTCCTGATCTGCCCCTAGGTTCTTCAGAACCTTTTTTTTTTTGTTAGATATATATTAGTTATATATTTTGTTCCATATATATGTGTTAGCGTATGGTATTTGTTTTTCTCTTTCTGACTTACTTCACTCTGTATGACAGACTCTAGGTCCATCCACCTCACTACAAATAACTCAATTTCGTTTCTTTTTATGGCTGAGTAATATTCCATTGTATATATGTGCCACATCTTCTTTATCCATTCCTCTGTCAATGGACACTTAGGTTGCTTCCATGTCCTGGCTACTGTAAATAGAGCTGCAATGAACTTTGTGGTACATGACTCTTTTTGAATTATGGTTTTCTCTGGGTATATGCCCAGTAGTGGGATTGCTGGGTCGTATGGTAGTTCTATTTGTAGTTTTGTAAGGAACATCCATACTGTTCTCCATAGTGGCTGTACCAATTTACATTTCTCCATCAAATCTGAATGAGATCCTTGCTGGGTAGAGTAATCTTGGTTGTAGGTTCTTCCCTTTGATCACTTTAAGTATATCATGCCACTCCCTTCTGGCTTGTAGAGTTCCTTCTGAGAAATCAGCTGTTAACCTTATGGGAGTTCCCTTGTATGTTATATGTCATTTCTCCCTTGATGCTTTTAATAATTTTTCTTTGTCTTTGATTTTTGCCAATTTGATTACTATGTGTCTCAGTGTGTTTCTCCTTGGGTTTATCCTGTATTGGACTCCCTGCGCTTCCTGGACTTGGGTGGCTACTTCCTTTCCCATGGTAGGGAAGTTTTCAACTCTAATCTCTTCAAATATTTTCTCTGTTCCTTTCTCTCTCTCTTCTCCTCTGGGACACGTATAATGTGAATGTTGTTGCGTTTAGTGTTGTCCCAGAGGTCTCAGGCTGTCTTCATTTCTTTTCATTCTTTTTTCTTTATTCTGTTCTGCACCAGTGAATTCCACCATTCTGTCTTCCAGGTCACTTATCCGTTCTTCTGCCTCAGTTATTCTGCTATTGATTCCCTCTAGTGTAGTTTTCATTTTAGTTATTGTATTGTTCATCTCTGTTTGTTTGTTCTTTAATTCTTCTAGGTCTTTGTTAAACATTCCTTGCATCTTCTCGATCTTGCCTCCATTCTTTTTCCAAGGTCCTGGATCACCTTCACTATCATTATTCTGAATTCTTTTTCTGGAAGGTTGCCTATCGCCACTTCATTTAGTTGTTTTTCTGGGTTTTTATCTTGTTCCTTCATCTGGTACGTAGCCCTATGCCTTTTCATCTTGTCTATCTTTCTGTGAATGTGGTTTTTGTTCTTCAGGCTGCAGGATTGTAGTTCTTCTTGCTTCTGCTGTCTGCCCTCTGGTGGATGAGGCTATCTAAGAGGCTTATGCAAGTTTCCTGATGGGAGGGACTGGTCCTCAGTCATTTCTTGATCTACTTATATTTATTTTATTTTTTTCTTTTGGCTGGTAATAGATCAAAATTTTCTGCTGCTTTGCATGCCTTATAATTTTTGATTGCATGCTTGTCATTGTGGTTTTACATTGTTTATATTGTTAGCTGGTGGGTTTTGCTGTTTTCAGTTAAATAGTGCTGAATTTTATCCTAATGTGCAGTTAGTTACTTGGAATCAGTTGAATCTTTTTGAACTTTGCTTGCAAGCTTTGTTAGGATGGATCCAGACCACCCTTTAGTTGACCATCCACTTAGCTCCACTATGGTGGTGATATTCTTCTACACAATGCACCTGGTCTTACAATATCTTTATACTCTGACTGGTAGGAACACAAATTATTCCTATTCTGAGTAGGTTTCTGTAATTGCTCTTCCTACTCTTTTCTGTTGATTCTTTCCCTGTTACACATGTCTTTTTCTCCTTAGCAGAGGACTCTACAGAAATCTGGAGCTCTGTCTCTTGCATATCTCTCCTTTTTTGTTTTTTGCCCCACAAATTTTAGCTACCTTGGCCTTGCAAATTCCAATCTCTGTCTTCTCAACTCAAGGAGAAGTGCTGGGCTGTTTGGATTATCCCTCTCTGCGCTGAGACCTAGAAACTACTGCTGAACAGTAACACTGTATAGTTGTAGAGCTCATTTTATTTGTGTCCCTTCTCTCAGGGATCTCTGTACTGCTATTTTGTCATTCATTACATGAAAACTGGTTTCATGTATTTTGTTCAGGTTTTCAGTTGTTTAAGTTATGAGGGTAAATACAGTTCCTATAACTCCACTTGACACCCTTATTTGATTTAATTTTAAAAATTGTCTTGCTTTTCAGAGTCAGTCCCTTGTTCTTAGGGGGATTAAAGACCTAACAAAATACATACAAAGTGCTGTCCCCCTCATTGTATTCTTGTTTGGCTCAGTCTCAGCTCTGTAGTATCGTTCTGGTGTTTGATTAGTATCTGGATCTCTTCCCCAAACAGCTGGAGTATTTTGCATAGGAAATGGCACCGCTCCTTTGGCATCTCCAGAAATTACCTAAATCTGACTTCTCCCATATTTCCAAAGTTCCAAGGAATGGTCAGAACACAGATCTACTGAACTAGATACTTCTGGTCTAAGTACAAATTGCCTTATGCACACGTATTTCCCAAGCAACCCAGTACTAAACACATATCCTAGAATCTAACCCCGATTTGTTATCAGCCAGAGACTACCACAGAGATGCAGCATATTTAGGAGATCATATAAACAGAGAAAATGGATTAGGAAAAGAGAGAGAGGGAGATAGAGAAAGGCTTTCAGTGTCTCCGTAGGGCCTGGCTAATTGATACCGATTGTCTAGTCTACTACCCTTGAATTTCAAACTCAAATGTAATAGCTCTTCTGACAAAGGATTCTTACACTGTAATTGTCATGCTTGGTGGGAAGAGGGAAGGGGAGAGGAAAATATGCACAACTCTGAAACATTCCTTTCTTCTAATAAAATGTCTAACTTTGAGAGGTAACATCTTTTTCTCCATGTCTTTGTGAGACCCTTTTCTTCCATTTGGTGTCCAGACCATATACTTTGAATTCCCCCAAAAGGGGAAACAAGGTGTTTTCTATCCCTTTTGGACTCTGCATTCTTGCTTCTTCCCTCCAGAATCCACACTTAAATGAGTTCAGGAGTATGCCTTGTAAGAGGTATTATTGGTGCTGCAGCCATATCCTCTTGGGCCTTCACTTTGTGGTACACTCCCACTCCGTGTCTTACTTCCAACTGCCAGCATGTGTACCTCCTTGCTGGGAGGCTTGCTAAGGCAGCTGGAACATGCTTCTTGTGCCCAGGATAGGCTAGAATGCCTCATAATCAAGAGCTTGGGTGGGATATCTTTGAACTGCCTGTTCTCCATTGATTCCTGAAGTTTCCCAGCAGGATGATGCTTCAGTTGCCACGGCGGTAGCGGTCTCATTTCCCACTTCCCTGCAGCTGTTTCTTGGATCACTTCCCAAATAAACTACTTGTACTCAATTCCTTAATCCTGAGAGAATCCAAATGTAGTTCCTCCTACTTTCTGGCAAGCAAGCAATTCCCCACAGATGACAGGAGACTCTAGAAGTAAAATTCACAGCTTTGCATTCCCAGCAATGCTAGTCTTCAATTCTCACTGAATATAGGAGAAAGAAGGAAAACAAACGTAGGATAGGGAGTACACTGCCCCCTACTCTATCTTCATACTGTCAGGCCCCAAATACACTTCCTTATCTGAGCTGGGCCTGTCCCAACCTAGAAATGAATTCCTATCCCCAGCTAAGACCAGGTCCTATTGCTCCAAGTGGGATCAGTTACAATATTGCTGTTATCATTTGTACTTCAGGAATGAACCTGTCTTAGCCCTCAAGATAAATCTTTATTCCCACTGAGATGACTTCTAGAACCATGATGGAGAACATCTCCCAATGCCAGAGGCTTTTTTCCCTCTACCTGGGGCTTTTCCCATGAGAAATAAAGCTGCTCTTTACGTTCTGAGTGAGCCTGTCTCCCATATTCTGTGCTTTTCTGCATATACTCAACTTCATCAGGTGTGATTCTGGGACAAGATTTAACTGGGATCCTGAATGCTCAGATCTTTGCTCAGCTGCCTATTGTGACTGCTGACACTCCAGTTAGTCCCCAGGGATATGTACCTTGGGTCCTTTCCAGTGAAAAGAAATACCTTATTAGTAACTTACACCCAAACTCTTATGTGATATATTACTTTGATGAATTGGTCATAACTTCCTAACTGTGAAGACTACTAATCTAGAGGTTTCTGCTGCACCTCTGTGCCTTCTTGCCTTTGAGATCACTGCCCTAGAAGAATGCCTCCTGCCAAGTGGAAAGAGATTTTAGAACATTATTTTCAGAAAAACCACATGAAGAAGTGAGTTATAAGAGGATAAAACAATCTTAAAAAGGGAGGCTAAAAGAGCTCTCTACATGGAAAACAAATTTATCTCTTCTCCAAGGAAAATTCCACCTCTGATTGTTTTTCTGATTATTGATCACATAGTGTCCTTAGATGCTCCTTGAGGAGGGTGTGAGGTTAGATTGGGGTACCAGACTTGTTGAAAATCAATATTTTTTCTTGTTCCAAATAAAACAGGGGCAAGAATAAAGACACAGACCTACTAGACAATGGACTTGAGGATATGGGGAGGGGGAAGGGTAAGCTGTGACAAAGTGAGAGAGTGACATGGACATATATACACTTCCAAACGTAAAGTAGATAGCTAGTGGGAAGCAGCCGCATAGCACAGGGAGATCAGCTCGGTGCTTTGTGACCACCTAGAGGGGTGGGATAGGGAGAGTGGGAGGGAGGGAGACACAAGAGGGAAGATATTTGGGGACATGTGTATATGTATAACTGATTCACTTTGTTATAAAGCAGAAACTAATGCACCATTGTGAAGCAATTATACTCCAATAAAGATGTTAAAAAAATAATAAAAAAAAAATAAAACAGATAAAACTTGAACCAGTATTTAGAGTGTCAAAGAAATGTCTAACCCAAAGAAACACAAACAGAAAACCTGGACTCTTGTATGAGTTTGGAATAAGTACAGAATTTGTTACTAGTTGGTGGGTACAATATTTTTGCTCTGTTCTAGAACAGGGGCCCCCAACCCCCAGGCCGCGGACCGGTACCCGTCCTGGGCCTGTTAGGAACTAGGTCACACAGCAGGAGGTGAGCAACGGGCCAGCAAGCGGACCTTCATCTGCCGCTCCCCATCACTCCCATTACCGCCTGAACCATCCCCTCCCCCGTCTGTGGAAGAATTGTCTTCCATGAAACTGGTCCCTGGTGCCAAAAAGGTTGGGGACCGCTGTTCTAGGAGACCAGCCTGAGAGGACTGAATTTTAGGATACATGGATATACTGATGAATCAGAAATAAGTGAAGAACTTGTGAATGAAAAATGTTGCTAGCCATATCCGTAAACAAAGGAGGTTGCAGCCATCAAGCCACTACAGGCGCCCCTGACCCTGAGCCCTGAAGGAACTCAGGATAGAGACAAAGGGACTGCCCATTGCCAAGCCCTCAGCCACTGCAGCCACCCCTGTCAGTGCACCCTGAGGGTACGCAGGATGGGAAAGAACAGGATACTGGCCCCAGATAGCTGAGGAATGATTTCAGTGAGCCCAGACTCTTGCTTCTTCCCATACATGGAAAAGTGCTAAATTCATTAACTTGAGATGTCTGGGTTTCTTTAATTAATGGTAATATTTTGATGTTCCGACTGCCTGGGCTTTGGTACAAAAGCCCCTACATATCCTGGTTCTTCCCTTACCTCTTGGGAGCAGTCCCTCAGAGCTAGCTGAGAGGCTGTGTCCCAGGCTTAAGTCCTCAGTTTTGTCCGTCAAATAAAACATAATTCTCAACTTTTAGGTTGTGCACTTCTTTTCAGTCAACAAACTAGAAGAGAGACAGGATGGTAAAACAAAGATGAGATCATTAAAAGAAAGAACAGTGGGGATTTTATTAAGCCACTGTATGAGGTACTTCAAATGATGCTGGATTTCAAAGGTCAAATAAGAGTATAAGTAGAGGAATAGAAGGGAAAGGAAGATGACTGGGAGGCATTTCAGAAAAGGGAGAAGTAGGAAGGAGAGTAATGGGGAAGTAATAGATGCAATTACATGTGATTATATGTGAGATTACATGCGAGAGAGAGAGAGCACGCAAAGATGAGCAGTTAAGGAAATAAGTCAGGAAGTCTAGGAGAGAGAAGAACTAGGTAGACCAGGAGTCAATGGCCTGTGGGTCACATCTGACTTGCTGCCCATTTTTGTAAATAATTTCATAGGTGCTCAGTCCGGCTCATCCATTTACATATTGTCTATGGCTGCTTTCATGCCGGAACAGCGGAGTTGAGTAGTTGTGACAGAGATGCTATGCGACCTGCAAAGCCTAAAATATCTATTTTCACATAAAGATTGCTGACCCCCGGACTAGAGGGAAGGAGGGTAAAGTAGGAGAAATCAATTGGTTAATGAAAGAGTCATAGGTGACCAATTGCCAATGAGGATGCCTTTAGTGAATGTTGTCCTTGTCCTGCCCAGGTCCTCCAGCTTCTGTGAATGTTGTGTCGACTGAAAAAAAAAAAAGCACAACCTAAAAGTTGAGAGTTATGTTTTATTCAGTGGGCAAAGCTGAGGACATCAAGCCTGGGACACAACATCTCAGATAACTCTCAGAGACTGCTCTGGGGAGGCAAGAGAGGAGCCAGGATATACAGGACTTTCTGCACCAAAGACCAGGTTGTTGGAGCATCAAAAGATTATGTTAATTGAAGAAAACCAGACATCTCAAGTTAAGGAATTTAGTGCTTTTCTATGTATGGGGAGATGCAAAAGTCTGGGTTTACTGAAATCATTCCTTTGATATGCACCTCAGCTCTCTGGGGACAGTATCCTGTGTTTTCTCATCCTGAGTTCCCTCAGGGTGCACTGTAGGTGTGGCTGTAATGTGATGGCTTGACGACTACAACATCCTTTGTTTACTGATATTTTTCATCCACAGATGATAACCATCGCAGATGTTCCCTTCTGAGAAATGACCTTGACTAATGTCTGCAGCAAGTATGTACAAAGGCCAGCCCTTTTCCCTCAAGGTGTGAGTAACTCTGAGGTGCAGTTCAGCCCCCAGGGCTTCCCCAGGGATTAGACTGAAGCTGGTTTCCAGCTGAGAGCACATTCCCTCTTCCTGTTGTTTCCCTGCCCTGCCCTGCCCTGCTTCCCTCACAACCCTACTCCTCAGAGTACTCCCCCAGTAAATCCCTTGAACCAGAATTCCTCTCTCAGGCCCTGCTTCTGTGGAACTTGACTGAGGCAGTACTATTTCAATGTCAGAAAGTGTGCTTAGTCAAGTTTTTAATAGAAATAAACACACAGCACCAAAGACCACACTGACTTTTATATTTTCTATAGAAAAATATGATCATTAAAATTGTCAGCAATAAAATCAAATTACAAATTATGGTCTGAGAAGCAGACTAAAGCAGTTTGCCACATCATATTCTTCTTAGTCACAAGCACTGGATTTGCTTGTGCATATGGTAGATACACACAAGGTTTGAGGTCCTTGTCATCTGTGAAGAAGCTGCTCTGGATAAGTGTCTGTGATTAGGCAGGGGGCCTTTCTAACTAGCTGCTACATTCAGATCATTCAAAACTTTCTCTGTGGAACGAATTTATGGTTACCAGGGGGGAAGGATGGAGGGAATGGGTAGTTAGGGAGTATGGGATTGACATGTACACACTGCTATATTTAAAGTAGATAACCAACAAGGACCTACTGTATAGCACAGGAAACTCTGCTCAATATTATGTAACAACCTAAATGGGAAAAGAATTTGAAAAAGAATAGATACACGTATATGTATAACTGAATCACTTTGCTGTACACCTGAAACTATCACAGCATTGTTAATCAACTATACTCTAATATAAAATAAAAAGTTTAAAAAAAAAACTTTCTCTGCAGCATGAAACCCATGAAGCCATTTGTGTCCTAACCCAATCAAAAAAAAAAAAAAAAAAAAAAAAAGGGAAATATGTCTTGGGTTCTATAGCAGCAAAGAGATGTCTGTCCTGTTCTCAATCTATTGAATTTCTTCTATTCCTTTTCATCATCCTGAGAATATTGGGATATATAATACATTGTGCATCATGTTCTTCTGCTTGTGGAAGTCCAGAAAAATTAGAAAGGGACTCATAGACCACAGCAGTGGTTTTCTAACTCTGTGAAGTTTCTTGTTTCTCTCAACTGGTATGTCCTAGGATAACACCCACTAATACAACCAAGAGGCAGAAGAGTGGAGAGTTAACATAAACCAGACTTTTAGTAGTATCAGTAAAGTAGCCATGGGATCTTTGGAGGAAGCAGCAGGAACTAAAGTTAAAAACATTTTCTCCAGCGTTGCTCAGCCTGAAATGCTTGCTTTTTTACTAATAATCTGCTTTCAAAAGTCTATCAATCAAAAAAAAAAAAAGTCTATCAATCCTTCAAGGCTTAGTTCTAAAGGGCTTTTTTCTTCACATCTGCAAAGTTAGCATTACTTATGTGGGTATTCATCTACTACTATATCTATACTTTCCCATATAAAATTGCCAACTTGTATCAAGAACTATGTCTAAAAGCAAACAGTTAATCACATGCATAAACCAAATACCGAATCTCATTTACACATTTAACCACCACATTTTTAACTAATAGTGAGTGACGCTAAATGCCCATGTAGTAATTTTGAAAATACTGAGGCAAGAACTGGAATTGAGCATACTGTCAGGCAAGTGGGTAGCAGCAAGCCACTGAGCCAGCTGGTAGACCTTACAACACCCTGGTGGGATTTGGCTGTCCTCGGCACACTAGCCCTTAGGTAAAATACCTTAGTTCTTTGTGAAAAATGTCACTCCCAGTGAAGCCAACTGCTTGTACTGCTGAAGACAAGGAGAAGTTAGAAGTAGCTCTAAAAGTACAGAGACCCTGGGTTAGGGTCAGCAAAAATGGAATTTGTCCCATTATCCCTTTCTCTCAAGCCCATGGCAGATATTGCAAGTTGACCATTCATTTTTTCCTGCTAAGTTTAGCCCCTGCTTCATAATTATTTTAAGCTTAACTCTCTGGGCAGTCCCTACCAATACATCAGAGTAGGCACTTAAAATACTTGTTAACCATACTTGCCTTAGTCCAAAGCAATTTTTCTCAAATTACCTTTTATCCTTTTTTTTTTTTTTTCCGCATAACTCAATTCAGATTTTCTGGCCTTACCATGTTCTTTTCCTTATTGGTAGCTGTGTTTTGATAGCTCACACTCTTCAATTAACTTTTGTTTTTAAAACACTACAGCAACTACTACAGCTTAGTTACTAAATTCAGGTTGTTGGCACATACAAACTCCTCTGGGTATGTTTGTGATTAGGCATTACAGAATTCTCATTGGTTTCATTTTCTGTAGGTTAAGCCAGCTTTGCTCACTGAGGTGTAGCTTTGAATAACCACTCTCACAGTAGAGTCATGTTTCATGTGTTTTATATTATATATATTTTTTGTGGTTCTGTGAATGTCTGACAATCTTTAGCTCAAATCTATAAATGCAATGCCTCGAAACATGTTTCCTTTTAAAAGTAGTTGCAAATATATGCTAACTAATGTTGTATGGTTTGTTCAAACTCTACTTAAGTAAATGAACTGGGATCTTGTTCACATTTAAATTATGATTTAATCTGAGGTTTGCAGTTTATCAAGATTCTGCACCTGTGAGGCCCTTGGTGGACACCTCTTCATCTTATGGTATTTGTGACTCTAGACAAGGTCAGAGAAAATGATGGTTCTTAGTTGAATTCAACACTCTATGTTTAATTTATCCCAAATTATTTCTAGCTATTATTCTGTCCATGACCAGAGCAAGTTTACAATATGCACTCCGTGGAACAATAAAAGTGATTTGTAAGATTTCAATGTGTGCTTTGGTTAGGCTCATCAAATAAGAGAAAACTTCAGTGAACGCTGAATGAGCAGTTATCTCAGTGGTCGAGGATATGCTTAGGAAACTCATGACTGAGTCTCTTTGCTAATGTGACTTACAGTCAGGAGGCTCAGCAGTCATTTCATTGAAGCATTAGAAGGTAAAGGCTTATTTGTCATTGTTGAACCACACTTTTGTGGAGTAAATAAAATGCTATGGAATTTTTCATGTATTGAGGGATTAGCCAAAGTCTCCAGACGGAGCCCTTCTGAATGGCAAAACTCTACTCTGTTGAGTATTTGAACACTTTGCTAGTTCTTTAACACATGAAATGAAATATGAAAATCTTCTATCTCCTTCAATGTGTTTGAAAAACCACTCAATGCTGGGCACTATTGATTGAAGTGAAACAAATTATGTTTTTTGCAACACTTAACGACTAAGACGTGATATTTTGGGGGAAGTCTCTCCTGCTCAAATATTCAAGAGAGATTTATTGTACTTATCTCATGCACCAGGCGTAGTGCAAAAATAAACAACTAAGAGAGATTTTGTGATTATTTGATCATATTTGCTATGAAGGAAAAGAAACAGTGCTATAAATGAGTAGCAGCAGGATGTGACCAGGTCTTTTGATTTCCCTCAAATCAGGGAAAGATTTGAGTTGACACCTGCAGGAGGATGAGTAGGAATTAACTAGCTGAATAGAGACAGTATTTCAGGGAGAATGAAAGCAAGAGCTGAAGCCCAGTGATAGGAAGGTGTGTGGAACCAAAGAAGGTTGTTGAGGAAACCAGTGCAGGTCATTGTGACTAAGTGCAGGGAGCAGAGAAGGGGAGAAGTGAGAGAAGGGGCTGGAAGTGGGCAGGTCCTGGGCCACGCAGGGCCACATTGGACATACCAAGTATTTCAGTGTTTGTTTTAAGAGCTGAAGAAGTAATTAAAACTAAGCAAGCCATGAGTACTTCATTTTGGCAAGATCACTCAGGCTTCCATGTTGAAAGGAGGTTTCAAGGGGCAAGAATGTACGGAAGAAGAGCAGTTGGAAAGCGACTGTGGACAACCAGGGAAGAAGTGATGCCAACTTGACCAGGATGATTCAAAGTATCTGAAATCACCACCAACCTCTCCTCTGAGTTAAGAAAAAATAAAGTCCCTGTAAAAGGGTAATCTTGGAAGCAGATGGCCATTTTCTCACCAGTACCACATAGAGAAAGATTTGACAGACTAGTTCTGGCACAGAGGGAGGCCCCAGAGAATGGGTCCTAGGTTAGCAAATTGTCGAACCCAGAATACTTACTTGGAGGTGTGGTCTGAACAAGTGTGGTAGCAGAACCTTGGCAGCTGAGAGTTAGCTGAGGATTCCCCAGACCTTACACCTTACACCTGGTAGTGCTAATTGATAGCTAATTAGAACAAAAGAAAAGATAGAGAGAGGTCCAAAGGGCCAGCCCTCTCTCTTCTCTATGTTGCTCAGTGTATGCTCTGCCATGTGTCTTATGAATTCATGAGGACACTTTTAAAAGTCATAATTGTAGAGTGTAGAGTTGGAAGGGGTGTGAGATATCATCTGATATAGTAGTTCTCAAAATGTGGACCAGAGACTTCTGTTTCTGGGATTATGGAGTAGAGGCATGTATCCCATTTTCCCCTATTTCTCCTGGTAAGTACAACTAAGCACCCTGGACACCTTGTATAAAGCAAACATAAGACTCTGTAAAACAGAAAAAGAAGGCAGACAGGCCTCAGGACCCTAAGGAATAGCACAATGGTGAGTTCCCTTAGTTTTCTTCTAGCTTCATGTATAGACTTAACAGCTGAAGATACTGGCAACCCAGAAACACAAACGGCCACAGACCAAAAAAAAAAATCCTCCAGAAAAAAGCTGGTCTTGGACCTGGAAAGTGATTCTGATGACTGCTAAAGTTTGAGAACCACTGGCATGATACAGCTGGTCTTTCTTCAGTTGAGGAAACTTGAGACCAGAGGCTGGTTGATTTGTCCCAAGTAACAGCATGTGTGGAGTCTAGCTCTTGTTCTAGATTTGCCCAGAAAGCCTCTTCCGGTGCTAAAATTTTAGGAGAACAGAGGAAATTTTAATGACACATTTGAATTAAGTGTTAACATGTGTATTTTTAAGTGCTTGGCACATAGCAGGTGCTAGATAAATATTGTTGAATACTAAACAATTTGTTAGTCTTTGACTCAGCTACAGTTTTAGAGAGGATGCTGAAAGAAAAAGGATCTTTTGGAAAACCCCAAACTAGCATCTGCAAAAGCATCTACAGCATCTGTAAATCCTGTCCCAGTGAAGAGGGCTGCTGCAGATAAAGGGATTGTATGCTGTTCTTTCACATTCCTGGCCTCTATTTTTTATTTCCAACCTACATGAAGCTTTATAAATACCTGACTTCCTATCATGCTAGGGTTTCTCAACTCTTGAGTTATTACCTTCTCCTGATGAAGAAGTGAAGAAAGTCTAGATTTGTGTAGTTCAAGCACTAAGTCTATTCTCCAGGTTAGTTAGAACAAGGGCTTTCAACAATAGAGCAGTTTGTAATTGTTCCTCCGTTGAGTTTTAGCCCCAGCTCACTGAATGATTACATTTATGTCGTTAAAATTTTGGTTTAATTGGACTAGCGCAAAACATAAATGTCTGCTGCTTGGAAAATAAACACTTTTGTATTTTTAAAATGTTTATTTCAACTGATGCTTACAATTGCCCAGAGACTGAATGGGTTTTTAAAATTTATGTTAAAAGTCATGACTATTAGGATGGGTTGATGGAGGCCAGGTCTGAGCCCATAATGTGTTTTTACAAGCAGTCTTAATAACCCTCTCTGTGCAACTGCTTATATGTGAGGAGAACTCAAGGGTGACTGTAATTATGGTAGTGCAATTAGGCATTTTGGCCTTGCAGATGCACTAAGGCTACTAGTCTGGCTGCTACTGCAATCTCCTATTTTATGTTTTGTAAAGCTAGTTGGAAACAGCACTTAAGTTTTGTTTTAGAGATTTCTCAGGCCACTGGGTTCAGCAGATGAAGAGGCATGATAACTGGGTGAGTATCTGAAAAGTTTACAGAAACATCCTATTCTAATTCTCATCACGAGAGCCAGGATATAAAAAATCTGGTAGGAAAGTGGAGATGGTGCTTTAGGAAGTACAGGCTCAAGGTGAGACACTTTTTGAGGGGAACAAAAACACACCACTCTAGCATCTGCCGTTTGGTGGCTCTTTGATGCTGTTTGCAAGCTCATTGTAACATTCCCCTTAGCTCATGAATACAAAGGGGCTGGAGGTTGGATTAGAGCAGCGATTCTCAAGGTGTGGCGCCCGGACCAGCAGCCTCAGCATCACTTGGAGATGTGCTAGAAATACAAATTCTCAGGCCCCACCCCAGACCCACTCAACCAGAAACTGGGGATGGGGCCCAGCAATCTGTGTTTTCCTAAGTCCCCCAGGTGACTCTGATGGATGCTAGAGTTTGAGAAGCACGGGAGAGAGTGATTTAAAAGAGGGCATGTCTTTTCAAGGGATACAGTATCTCACTGCCGATGTGGAAAATCCATTCAAAAACTGATTAGGAAACAAGAGTAACTATGTCAAGGGCAAGAAAGAAGTCTGTTGAGAACCAGAGCGACAAAGCCAATGGCTCTCTTTTCAAGGGATACAGTATCTCACTGCTGATGTGGAAAATCCATTCAAAAACTGATTAGGAAACAAGAATAACTATGTCAAGGGCAAGAAAGAAGTCTGTTGAGAACCAGAGCGACAAAGCCAATGGCTCTCCTGCTGGATTTAGGAGGAATGAGAAAATTCAAGGGAGGTGAGGAGGTATAGACATCTTCTTAAAGAATCAGAAAGTGACTAGCCATTAGGCCCTTGAATAAATATGAAGTTAACTCATTTAGTCACTCTCATATGTTCTCTGCCTTCAACTGTCTCTAGGTTATTTGCAGTTAACAAGGTTTGTACATCTTGTTGATGAACTTGACGGCGAAACTAAGTGACAGACACCTCCACTTCTAACCTTTCTTATCTTGGTGTTGAGTGGGGAGTGGCAGGTACAGCTTGTGCATAAATTGTGTCCAGACCTCTGAGCATAACTGGGGAAGCACGCCTACCTGAATTTATTACATGAGTGACATGGGAGCCTCCTGGGAAGAAAGCCTCATCTCAAAGGAAGAGAGAATTAGACAAGATTGACCCAGTAACCAATCTTGAGTCACCAGTGGGATTCCGTCCTGGCAACCATTCATTTGCCTCTTGACCAGGAGTTCTGTGAAAGAAAAGGTGGATTGTCATAAAAATGGAAAGTTGCTTCACATCAACAGCTCAGAGATCTTGGGGCATAAATAACACTGCTTTGGCTCCTGCAAGGAAAAGTACAACTCAGTGGGGAGAGAGAATCCATCCTTGCTCTTCTGTGAGGAAAATGGCTTTGGTTTCCGGGCATCCAGAACTCCAGGGAACACAGTCAGGTGTTTTCTGCTTCTCAGCAGCATGAGAGTCAACTGCGGATCCTCAGGCCCATGGTGGTGCTAATCTCTGCATGACCTTGGCAGTAGCCCGGGGCCACCAGCCTTATAAAGAAAATGCTATGTAGTGAAGAGTTTGCATTTCCCTCCCTGTTTCCTTGGCTGTATTTTCTTGTCACTTTCACATGTGTTTATGGTTGATGGGGAGGGTCTGAGTGGGGTACGGGACACATTTGTTTATATCTTTATTTCCTCTGTTTCACACCGTAACACCTAGGTCACAGCTCAGTATACATAACAGGTGTTCAGCTAATTATGCTGACTGAGAGACCTGTGAAAGCAAATCTTTTCAGAATGATTTGATGCTTAACAAAAATGTGGCATGCCTGTGAATTATAAACAAGCTGAGTACATTTACGTAGCCAAATATATCCAACCAACCAGAAACCTTGTGTTCAACTCCCAGTGCTGGGAAGCCAGGAGAAAAAGACTCAAGAAATGTTGAAGTTAGGGGAGCAACAAGGCACATATTTGTTCTACTGGGCTCTGTCTGTTTCCCACTTATGATTTCTGCTTGAAAATCCTGCTTAAGACCCAGACCTTGTTGTGAGGCCAGTGGATGGCCAAGTTCCTTGAACTTGCCTACCTTCCACCATCCCCTTCCTCAGCCCCTCTCTGTTCCCTGCAGTTGGTTCACACCATCTCCATCCTTTGTCTCGCTCCCATTGCTCTAAGTCCTGTGCTTGGGTGGCTTTCTCAAAACAGCCCCTGCATTGCTGTTGGCAAGTATGGTCTGATGCATGTGTTTCCTGGTGTTCTCCATGTTGGCAAGGACTTCTGGGACCAACGATTGCCCAGCTCTCTGATGTACTTGCTTTGCCCTTGCTGCCACTCTGTTGCCCTCATCCAAGTTCATTTAAGTCAGATTTAGTCTCCAGTGTCAGCCCTACTATGCTCCTTGGTGAGCACACTTATGGCCTTTCCCTGCTACCTTACTTTATGAAATGGTACTCAGGTCAAAAGGTGTGCATACACTGAATGTGCTAAATAGGATGAAAGCATTGTGTTTCAACCCAAACATTAGCAATGTTTCCAAGACTGTGGCCTGTGAACAACCTGCATCACATTATCTGGACGCAAACTAACAAAGCAAATTCCTGGGCCCTATCTCCAGCTACTAGTTTCTGATTCTGTAGGTCTCAGATGCTATTTAAAACAAACAAAGAAAAAAACCCATCCAGTTTGAGAGTCACTGCTTTATATCTCGTTCTTAATCTTGGTTGAAAGTCCCAGCGTAGACGTGAGAACTAGGGAGGAGGGGAAGTTTTTTTTAAAAAATACAACACGTGGGGCCAGCCACACAACAATGAAATGAGAATTTCTGAATGGAGGGACTAAGCGTCGTTGAGAGTGGCATGGACATACATACACTACCAAAGGTAAAATAGATAGCTAGTGGGAAGCAGCCGCATAGCACAGGGAGATCAGCTCGGTGCTTTGTGACCACCTAGAGGGGTGGGATAGGGAGGGTGGGAGGGAGACCCAAGAGGGAGGGGATATGGGGATATATGTATATGTATAGCTGATTCACTTTGTTATAAAGCAGAAACTGACACACCATTGTAAAGCAATTATACTCCAATAAAGATGTTAAAAAATAAATAAATAAAAATGCAAAAAAAAAAAAAAGCCTCCAGAATGAATCTAGAGTGCAGCCAGGTTTGAAAACAACTGATTTAGTCTAGGTGATTCAATATATGCAGTTTAAAAAGTCTGTAATGCAAAACTGCTTTAATAAAGTTTAGCCACTTTGCCTAAAACCTTCCTGTCTGAAGGTCATGTCAACAAATGTATTCCCTTCCGTGTTTTGCTATGGAATTATCTTGCCTCTTCGTTTTGTTTGTCTTTTTTTCTGATTAAGTAAACAACAGGAAAAAATGTAGAGCTGGTGGGCCACCGCTGAAACTGGTCTAGCAGGTGTGTTTTGTTGTAAAAAGATTGAAGGCAATAGTTAAAAACAGAGATTTTCACATGAAAATTCAGACTAGCCACAATGAGGGCAAACCAGAACTTTCAGTATTGGAGCCAGCCTCCCCAGGAGAGCTGAGAAGCACCTGCTGCTCCTTGGGTCGGGGGGAGGGAGCAGTGAGTTCTCCCCTGCCCCCCAGCCCAGTAGGCTCTCTCTGACCGCTTCTACCTGGCCCTACGGGCATTTGTGTTTGTGACCTGTAGGATAAAGGAATGGATTTAATCAATCAACATCTGAGTACGTACTAAGTGTCATGCACTTGAGGATAAATGCTTTTCTTTTTCTCACACGAATCTATGAAATATGCACTGTCTTCTTTATGGGAAACTCAGAGGATGGCCTGGGCTGGGCTGGGCTGGGCTGGGCTGGGCTGAGGCACTAGATCCGAATTCTATCCAACTCTGTATGTTCCTGAAGCTTCCCCAGCTTCTCATACTTGTAGGAACTGCAGTAATTCTCGCTTGGTTCCATTACCTCTGAGATTAGAGAGAAGGAACTTTCTGGGGCACCTGTGAAGGATTTTGCATTCCATTAAGGCTTCATCACCCGGATTAAGGGAATTTAAAAATCAGTCGGTAAATTTGGGGAGGGCTTTAGTCTCATTAGCTTCAAGTGTAAAGGCAGAAGCTTTTCGGGCAGTTGAAGACAGATTTGCAACCCTATCTAGTGGATGCAGTCAGGTATATAACCTGAACATTTCAAGGAGAATTAATAATGGCTTCTCAGGTACCTCAGGGAACTGAACAGGAAGAACATTTGTTCAATGTAGTTAGTTATCTGAGCAATTTTTTGGTAACACAAATTCTTGAGTGTACCTCTGGAGAAGTGAGGCCTCACACACCTCAATAGCAGTCACTTCAGCTTCCGGGTGTCTAGCGTACCACCCTTTTAGTATAGTTTTCAACTGGCGTTCTAAATATTTTTATCACAATTAGTTTGTTAAATAGCATTTTATGTTCTTAGTATGATTTTCAGTGACATCTTGGGGCCAGAATTATTCCTTTAGAAATGGATCTCAAGTTATGAGGTATTAGTGGAAAAATTCCATTTCTATGTTCGTTCAGTTACACATCTCTTCCGTTATGAAGGGATGCAAATGTTTTGTTACCTAGAGCACTTCAGGGTCACTGAGTATTGACTGAAAAGGAGGCAGTGGCGAGCCATTCTGTGTCTAGAAAACACATGGAATGGTAAGAAGGAATGAAGGACATTTAAAGTCTATAAAGAGAAGATATTAAAAGCAACAAGGGAAAAGCAACAAATAACATACAAGGGAACCCCCATAAGGTTATCAGCTGATTTTTTCAGCAGAAACTACAGGCCAGAAGGGAGTGACATGATATATTTAAAGTGATGAAAGGGAAAAACGTACAACCAAGAATACTCTACTCAGCAAGGCTCTCATTCAGATTTGATGGAGAAATCAAAAGCTTTACAGGACAGGCAAAAGCTAAAAGAATTCAGCACCACCAAACCAGCTTTATAAGGAATGAAAGACATTTAAAATATTAAAGTTAATAGTTATCAGGATAGGAAAACATTTGTAGCTATTTAATGAGGTCATGTTCAATGAGTTTTTGCCTTTGTACTCCTGCAGTTTCTGCTGTGGGGTAGATGACTTTGTTTATTAAAGTATCAACCTCAGTCCTCACTGGCTCAGGGTCCAGCTGAGCCTAATCCCAAGGGTAGTAGGTCTTCAGCCTTTATAGTTGACAGAACTGGAAAAGACCAGATAGACACTCCACCTCCCCTACTGCCGGGAGAGATACTGGGAGACTGAGGACCGAAGGGTTCCTTGTGCTTTATTGGTGAGAGTCTGTTCCTTCACTTCCTCTCTGACTAGCGCAACGCTGGGGCTACCAAAGCCACACCCAAGATGAAGGAAGAGTTGGCTATCCTAATTCCCCGGGTTCTGCCCTGGATCATTGAAAGGGAGGACAGCTAGGTGGGTTATGTGCTGCCATTCGGGCTCATTTGCTCAGCTGGTCTGCTCCTAGTTTTTTGTGTCACCGTCCTTTTTTCCACTGCTATGGATAGACTCTCCAATGCTGGCAATCACCTCTCTCTAGGGTGGGTATAGAGTCTGTAGATCCTATCCCAGACCTGGTCACAGTGGGTCAGAGAAATTGGCATCCTCAGGCCCTCAAATAGGGGATTTTGATTCTTGCAGTCTGTTGAAAGGAAGGACCCAGGGCTGGAGACAACACTTCCTGGAATTCATCCACAGAGGTGCCTACAGGTCTGCCTTGGCCACAAACTTAGTTGCATTTTGGTGGAGGTTGGCTTAGCAACTGACAGCTCTTAATTAAGCAACAGTCTTGTGAGCCCTTAGCGTGGAGGTGGTAGAGCATTGTGGTAAGGAGTTCCAGAATTGGCATCATTCAGACCCGCATTCAAATCCTGACTTACCACTTACTAGCTGTGTGTTCTGGATCACAGAGCTCTGAGGCTCAATTTCCTCATCTGTAAAATGAGACAATTTCAAAATGTGTGTGGGATAGTAGAAGATTAAATGAGGATGTATAATAGGGGCTATCACAGAGCCTGGCACATAAGTGCTCAATTAATAGACATTGTTTTTAATAAGGAAATACTCCCCGAAGTAACCTCAACTTCTCATTCATCAGGTGTCAAAAAGGTCCCTGAATTTTCAGAACTCCTTCTACAGATCACCATCAGCAAGAATCAAGGTTCCTTCTGCCTGAAATTCTCTTCCCCAAGAGATCTGTATGTTTAGGTTCCTCAGTTCATTCAGATATTGAATCAAAAGCCACCTTTTTAAGGTTTTCTCTGACCATCCTATCTAAAATGTCAACATCCCACTGAGATATCATATGAGTCACTCCTTGTTTTTTCTCTTTGGTATTTATCACTATATAACATGGTATTTTTATTTATTATCATATTTATTATCTTCCAGTAACTCCTGCCTTTATGAGGGCAGTTTTTTTCCGTATTGTATCCCCAGTGCCTAGGACAGTCACTGGTACTTGGTAGTTAATAAATCTTTGATTACTTTTGACAGAACATCACGCTCCTTGAATGAAGTGGGAAGTCATTGGAGGATATTGAGCAAGGAGTGACATGATATGACTTACATTTCAATAGGATCAGTCTGGGAAGCCAGGGTATTGTCACTGGTAAGATCCTTCTCCATTATACACACTATTCATCCATTCATTCAGTAGCCAGTTTAATTTGAAAATACAAACCCTCCAGCTAGAACGGAACATCTTCTATGGAATAATCACACACACACCCAGCTCTTTTCTACTTAATTCTCAAGGAAGGACCAAGCAGATACCAACTACCTCATGGCTTTTTCCCAATGTAGGCAGTCATAAGCTAGGTCCATATTCACAACCAGCTTTACTGTATTCAGTTTGAACAAACGCAATCCTGGTCAATGCCACTGTATTTTGGCACAACGAGATGATCAAATGCCAAAGTCCATATACAGTGATCAAGTGAGAGAATCTTGGTTTGGGTTTTGAACAACCTCTCCAGGCAGCACTCCTGCTCCTGTCTCAGAATCCGCATCTTCTTAAGGTGCTTCTCCCATAGGGCCATCTGGAGCCCTATCTTGGCAGAGTTCAGGATAATAAAATTAAAAATGAAAATTAAACCCCTAAACTTGTTTGGTAAAGACTTAAGGAGCAACCTTGGGTAGGGTTATTGTAGTTCTAGTTGGGAATCACAAAGGCTGACTCATTTCCCAGATTGCAGAATATGATGAGGGAGAATTTATAGCCTCAGCCTTACAGGTGTTTCCAACCATATTTCTAATCCTAGGAAATGAAGGGATAATGATGACTTGCATTGGTACTTTTGAATGTTTGCTGACCCCTGGTTTATACAACGCCACATAATGCATATGTCCTAAATACCAGTCAGGTGAAAGATGCAGGCACAGCACACACAGTAGTGGAACTAGAGACAGTCAACTGCAGTGACAGAAAGGTTTAAAATAATCAGTAATTCATCTTTGTTGGTGAATTTAAAATAATTTATTTCCTAATAACACACTCAAGAATTTTAAACATTAGCCTAGACCTTCTACATTCTGCCAAGACTTTCAATCCCCTTCTCCACCTTTCTGGTCTTTTTGAGAAGAACTAGAGGGGAAGCAGAGATAGATGAGGGCTCAGGAGGGGAGATGATGTACAATTTTTACTTTCAAGTTTGATTTATTGATCTCTGTGTCTTGTGTAGATAAGCTGGAGACATGAAAGCACACATAGAACATCACAAAATATTATTTGGTCCCATAAAAATGTCATTCTGGGTTAACCTTGGCAATTACAAGTGATTAGTGCAGATTTCTTTTGGTCACTCACACTGTTCTTCTAATGTAAAGACAAATATGGAATGAACGGCTTACTAATTATTACATTTCTCTTTGTGAAATATCTTTGTTCTTCCATGATTGAATTATAGACCATTTCTTTCAAATGATGTGAGGTAGAACTAACATGAACTCCATGTCAATACACACAAATTGTCTTCACCATTAACTAAAACTTCTATGAAATTTATACTTAAGAAATTACTGAACAATAGCTTTGCAAAGTTTCTCAGAATTATGTGACAAATAGGTTTATAATACAAATGTTTTTTATAATGGACAAAGATATTTACACTATTTTCAATAAAATGTATGCCAGCACCTTGACAAATTATTGTCTAATACTATACAAATATGGCATTAATGAAGAAATGGAAAAAATAAACATCACCATCAGCTTAACTATCAAAATCATCAATAGTCATTATAAGTTAATGTGATTAAATACAATATGATGTGTGAACAGATTGTTTCCTTGACTTGCTGGTTTAAATTTTAGACAGCTGGCAATATTGCAGAATTGTTTATTTGTAATTGTACTGCATGCTATGTGTCTAACGTAATATGAACATTTTCTTAATAGAATATTCACATTGAGAATTAAATCTCGATGTAGTCAAATTACATTTTTAAGCCTATTGGCTTAATATGAACAAAATACAAACTTGTGATATTTTGAATGTTTCTTTATTTTATTTTATTTTTATTATGAAATATTTGAATTTATTTCTGTTTTGTGCTAAGCTCTCCACAGTTTGGCTTCATGTTAAGGCTGGTGTAGCAAGAGGATTGCCAATGGAAATAAGGGTTACAAGCTTTTTTTGATCACATCCAACAGGAAAGAGAGAGGAAAATCTCTCCTTGAGGCATGGACTAGGTCTTTCCCTTTAAGTTTTATTGGGCCGAGCAAATAATAGTCGCCAAGGAAATGCCACACACTAATTAGCTTAAACTAATCAAATTCTCCTGAGTATCCAGAGATGGATTCGGTTATCTGAACAAAATTGAAATCATATTCAGAGTAAGAAAAGGCTAAATGGATGTTGATGAGGCAATAAATAGTCTAGAATGGATGCTACGTTCTTTCTCAAATCCTGATCTTTGCACACAGCGTTTCCTCTGCCTCTGATACTTATTGCCTCCCTCTTTACCTAGCTTACTTTTACTTATCTGTCAGCTCTCATCTTTTTTCCCCCATTTTTATTGAGATATAATTGAGATACAGCACTGTATAAGTTTAAGGTATACCGCATCATGATTTGACTTACATATATTGTGAAATGATTACTACAGTGTTTAGTTAGAATGTTCCTTTATTTTAAAATGCATCCCTTAAAAATGAATTTCTGCAGATTACAAAGAGTTGGGTGAAGTGAAGAGAAATAGATGTATTGGGGGATTGAAAATTCAAGGTGACTTTTATAAAAAATTGAGTTGCCCTACTTTGGATCAAATGCTAAAAGTTTTCCACTTCCCAGACCTTGCTTTGCAGATGGCAACACAGAACGGTACTGGTTCAGTTAGTATCCTTCTAGGATGAATTATGAGAGGTCCAGGCATGATTTAGTGACATGGAGCTGCTGCTCTGAGTTCTGAAAATGGTAAATGTAGTCAGGAAACATCAGAAATAATCACAAAAAATGACCCCATAAATCTTAAACACTTCACTGAAAAAAACATGTCCAGAAAATAATGCTTACCTCATATTAGTGTCTCATGTTTGAGGAAGCAAAGATGCCTTGAGTTATTCAATTGAGCCATTTTGTTAAGCTTAGCTGGCAAATAATCTGTGGCCAGTTGTACCTCGTCTGAAATAACAGACACTAGGATAACACGGATAAATGGGATGACATCTTTAATATACAGTTTAAGTATTTTGATGGTGATGGCCTTAGTTTGCTTTACAATAGTGATAGTTCTGGGGGAAAGGTGTTAGAGAGAATTTGAAAGAATTAGTACTAGGGAGATGCACTTGACATTTTGTGTGAGATGAATGCTTAGATTTAGAACAGGACCCTGTGGTTAAAAAGCATCCCATACAGAGTTCACTGGAATGGACAAGGTTGAAAACAATTCACTTGATCGAATTTCAAATTAATCAGCCTACAAGCCATCATGTTCACAGTTATTTTTAAATGAACAATTTAGAATTAACAGAAAAAAATTTCTCCCTAATAATTCTTAATGCCTTGAAAAGTCAGTAATGTTTTCCACAGAAGCTAACAGCTTCAATCGTTGTTTCCTCAAAAGCCTTTCCTGACTTACTTGCTAGGACACTTTCCCTCATTATATACTCTCACAGCACCATGTCTTTTCATACATTTTGTTATTAGATTATTTTATTGGTGTCTGTCTTACCCACTTACATGTGAGGCACATGAAGACAGGAATCTTGGCTGCTTTGTTTGCCATTGTATTTTTGTGTCTGTACAAGACACAATGGGTATTTGTTGACTGAGTCATAAATGGATGAGTCTGGTCCATGTCCTGAGGGCCCTTGTAGCATACATGGATAAATAGAAACCATGATTTAATGTCACCCAGTAATACCCATAGGGTGATATAAACATGTGCATAGAATACACTAGAGAAATAATGTACCACAAGTTCTGAGAAGGTTTATTTCAAGGAGCAATCAAGTGACAAAGGACGATGCAGTGACACTGTCTCCTCTACACTTAACCAGTCATTTAGTACACAATTTTGATGCATGGATAGCCACATCTCCCTCTTACTTATTAGGGCTTTTTCATATGAAAGTGACAGAAAACCTAATTCAAGTTGGCTTTTAACAAAAGGGAGTAGAATTCCATTTCTGAAAATATGGATATTTAGGTATTTGAACTGACCTTTCCTCTTAAGACAAAAATGCTATGTTAAATAAAAACTATTCTTAAAAGTATTGAAGAGATGTTAAGATGGTGAGGAATTGTTGCAGGAAGGGGACCCCTTCCAGGGCCCGAGGGTGGGCTCTTGTCTAACACTCGGAAATGAATTGTCGGAGGAGACACACGTGCTGACAAAGCGAGAGACTTTATTGGGAAGGGGCACCCAGGTGGAGAGCAGGAGGGTAAGGGAACCCAGGAAGGACTGCTCTGCCACGTGGCTCGCAGTCTCGGGCTTTATGGTGATGGGATTAGTTTCCCCGTTTTCTCTGGCCAGTCATTCTGTCTCAGGGTCCTTCTTGGTGGTGAGTGCATCGCTCAGCCAAGATGGATTCCAGCGAGGAGGATTCTGGGAGGTTGGTGGACATACGGACTGGCATCTCCTCTCTCCTTTTGACCTTTCCCAAATTCTTCCAGCTGGTGGTGGCTTGTTAGTTCCGCATTCCTTACCAGGACCTCCTGTGGCAAGATAACTCATGCAAGTGGTTACTGTGGTGCCTGGCCAGGGTGGGCTGTTTCAGTCAGTGGTTCCCCTAACAGAATTATTATCAAAGAGAGTGGGAACCTAGAAAGGTAAATTGAGTGTTAAATCTTGTTTTGTTCAAAGACCATTTACCAAACCTGTGTTGTGTTGTATTTGTTTGTTTTTCAGCTTTGTCAGGGACAGACCTCAGAAGACAAAGCACAGCATTTCCCCAAGATGGGGCACCTCGTGGGAGACCCTCCCTCCATAAAGCTGGGACTCCAAACGCCATTCTTCAGAGTAAGGGTGATCCAGAATTAAATATGCTCTAGATCTCTACCCCCAGGGCCCTGTAGGAAAATTTACCTTTGTGATGAGTGAGCAAAGCAGGGAGGTAAAAGGCCCTGAGAAGTTTGAACAGTAGGTTGGCCATCAAGTGAATTTTTAGCTTAAATTTGCATCACTTTGGTGATCCAACAAGTAGTCCAGGATTGGCAGAAGAAAATCCAAATCTCTGGATGAATGTCCCTTTATCCTAGGTGCTGAAAAAATTTCTACAAGAAAATTTTCAAGTTAAATGACAAGCTCACAGAAAAAAAAAGGGGGTGTGTGTGGGCAACTAAGCACAGAAGAAAATGAAGAACCATGTCCTGATTTTGCTTCTCATTGTAGCAGAGTCTGCTTTTGAGGAGGATCAGATTGAGAAAACAGAATATTAATGTAACTTGACCACATTAACAGATTAAAGGAGAAAAAGATCATGAGATAATCTCAGTAGGTATAGAAAAATACTATCATAGATTTCAGCATCTACTCATGATAAAAACTTTTAAAAACCTGTGAAGAAACTTTCTTACCCTTATCAACAACCACAGTTGGTGAAATGTTCAAAGCTTTCCCTTTGGCTGATAGTGTGGCTAGCCTTTTATTGCTCTTAATCTCATAGTCTACTCAGGAAAAAAATTCTAAGTATTTCAATACTTAGAATACAGGGAATTAAATACAGGGAAATAATTGCACAGGTTAAGAGGAGTTGAGAACCAAAGAGGGGATGGTGGATTTTACCAGAGATTAGAAACAACAGGAACTCCTTGGGCTGGAGAGATGTGGGGAGGGGGCAGTATTATGAGGTCATAGTCACTGGAGTCCTCTGGTAGAGGCTAGAACCATGATGTCATGGAGACCACGAAGGGAAGGGCTATGCCTGGGAGGAACTTCAAAGAAGAGACATAGCTGCTGCCAGATGCTGTTCTATAGCAGGTAACAAAGAAACTCCCTGGTTTCTCCTCCCATGTTCTAATTTTCCTTCACTACCTCCCCTTGGTCACATTCAACTAAAAACCAGAGGACAAGAAGATCTGTTAATGTAATACACAAATTTATTTCTCTTGGGGTATAGAGCAAGGTGAAGGATGGATAGTATATCTGGAGGATAAACAGAGGCTATGTGGTACAGAGGAGAAACGACTCTCACAACATCCAGGCAGGCAGTTACCTCTGGGGGCGGGGGTGGGGGGATAGTATACAGGTGCCTTGTGAGATGCTGGCAATATTCAATTACTTGCCTTGATTGGTGGTTACCTTGCTGTTTGCTTTATTACTGTCTTTAAACCTCACATGAATTTTACGCTCTCTTTTGTGTGTGTGTGATATACCTCACAGAAAGTACAAAAAAGAAAATTCATAGATTCACATAACTGAAAAACTCAGAGGTAGAACTAACTTTAAGTTCTATTTTAATCCGGAGGCTTAGTCGTTGCCAAAAAGGCTCTTCTCTGTCATCCCACCTCATATTCAGGGTGGCTGCAACAATCTCACCTTTCACCACACAGTTTCTCCCTCCCTTTTCCCCAGAAACTTCTGTGAATATTTCATTGGCTCATTCTGCATCACACGCCCATTCCTGAGCTAATCAATGTGGCCAAGGCGAGAGAGAAATCGCTTCCATGCAAATTTCATTAGCTGAGTTTGGAGGACAGGTAACTCCTCCAATGGAATCAGTTCCAGTAGGTGGGGGAGATGGGGGAGGCACATCTCAAGTGATCATTCTTCCACTTCAATCAGTCTTTATCCATCCACCCAACTCCTGGTTTGATGGTCTCTCACATCTGGTGTAAAGCCTACTAGAACCTGGAGAGAAACAAAAAATGAGGGAGATGGAAACTGAGATCTCTGTGTATTTGTGCTTCTGTTCTGAGTCCTGACAAGTTATCCTTGAATAATACCTATAAGTTGTTCCAGGAAATGTTATCAAATAATTGCTTAAGTCACAGGATAAGTTTCTGTAAGTTGTCTGTTTGCCCCTCCTCCACTACCGTCACCTTAATAGAGCACCACGTCAGGCTCTGAAAGGGATAAGGGATATAAGCTAACTCTGAGGGAGGGTCCCTGGATGAGTGATGGTAACTGATCTGTGTAGCTTAGACAGTGTAGACCCTACATGTGGTTTACTGCATATGGAAATAATGATTTCAGATACTTAAAACACCCTTACTTAGTCATTTCTTTTGAACAAAAAAGGCGTATGTGTCCTCCGTGACTATCTTAATGTATATTTATTAACCTTTGCTTTGAAGTGTATTGAATAAGCTTCTAAACTGCAAATTTAATTGTTCAATACATTTAATTAACCTGAACACAGAAAGGCTCTGCTCAGATTCCATTTCAAGAAAGGAGTCATTGCCCCAGCTGCAAGGCATGCTATCAGCAGACTGCTTTCAGCTGGCAGCCCCTTCATAGGTTGCCTCAGCTGTAGAGACAGCTTTCTCAAGATCATGCCTTTCTGGGTGGTGTGATGGTTAAAAGTATGTGTCAACTTGGCTAGACCACGAGACCCAGATATTTGGTCAAACTTTATTCTAGATGTTTCTGTGAAGGTATCTTTTTAGAGAGATTAACATTTAAATCAGTAGACGTTGTGGAGAGCATGTCCTCCATAATGTGGGCGGGTTTAATCCAATCAGCTGAAGGCCTTAATAGAAAAAGGCTGATGGCCCTGGAAGAGGAGAGCGGCTCGTAGCAAACTGCCTTTGGACTCCAACTGCAGCGCTTCCCTGCGTCTCCATCTTGCTGCCTACCCTGCAGATCTCGGACTTAACCAGGCCTCTACAACTGCGTAAGCCAATTCCTTCAAGTTAATCTTTCTCTCTTTCTCTGTAGAATCCTAACTATATAGTTGGACTATGTTCGATGACTAATCAAGGTGGGAATATAGAGGTCCAGCCACTTTAACCCAACATGAGAAAACTCTGGCGGGTTTGCCCTGCCCCTGAGTTCCCTCTAGAGCTGTAGCTGGCTGAGGCTGTTGGGTTGGTGTTATAGCTTGATTTCTGCTCACTTTAGCTCTCTTCCCCTTCCTTCTACCTGTGTTGATCCTAAAGGCACTCCCTAATACAGTGGTCCCCAAACTTTTTGGCATCAGGGACCGGTTTCGTGGAAGACAATTTTTCCACGGGACGTGGGTGGGCGGCGGTGGTTCAGGAGGTAATGCGAGCCACGGGAAGCGGCAGATGAAGCTTCACTTGCTGGCCCGCTGCTTACCTCCTGCTGCGCGGCCCGGTTCCTAACAGGCCTCGGACTACTACTGGTCCACGACCCGGGGGTTGGGGACCCCTGCTCTGATAAACATCCTGAGTACTAAACTCAGAGTCTGCTTCTCGGAGAATGTAGCTTACAACAAAAGGAAAGTAAAATGTATAAGGAAAATATAATAATTACTATTCTCCCTGAAAAAAATATTCTAAATTCTAGTAGGAAGATATAAGAGACAAAACAATTGTGGTCTTGGCTGAAAAACAAGTTGACACTAAAGGAGTTCCCTAGTTTGGAAATAGAAAGGAAAGGGATAGGAAAACTTATCATTGAGATGCTCATCTTTTCCATTAGGGGAAAAGATAATCTTCTCCCTAGCCAGCTACTCCTGAGGTTTGAAGAATGAGAATAACTTGGACAGAGAGAGAGCAAGAAACATAGAAAAACATTGGACGGTCCTATTGAGATACCAAGGCACATGTCCCAAGGAGATGGGATGAGGGGTGTCTTATATCTTTGGGGAAGAAACTGAGAAATACTGAATATATTTATGTCCCTCTCCCTCCTCCTTTTCCTGCTCTCCCTCCTTCCCCAATACACTTAGGACTGATTAGAGTTACATATTCATACTCTAATCCATTGCTTTTTGTAACCTGCGGCATGTGCATTTAAAGGTTACGTGTGTTTTTGTCCTACGGTTACACTACTAACTCTAGTCAATTACTCAGAAAATAAACCGAGAGTTAGGGCAATCTCATTTAGCTTATATAGTGGTGTTTGAGTCCTCAACTAACCTACAGACTTTGACTATTGCTGGTATATTTATTTTTGTTTCAAAGTTCAGGTTTCTCTTTTGGCTTTTCCTAATTAATTTATCTCCATGGATATATTTCTCTGTCCATGTTGTGCTGAAATGAAATATAATATAGCAAGATAACTTGATAAAAATTTAATATGACCATTCTTTGAGGATTGAACTTGGTTTGGTGTTTCTTGCTGCTGCAGGATTGACTTTCTCAAGAGCCTGATCTTGAAGTAGAAGACATTTCTTTTTTTAAAAAAAAATTGAGATGTAATTGATGTGTAATATTCGTTCTAGGTGTACAACATAATGATTTGATGTATGTATATATTGTGAAATGTAAACCCCAGGAAGTTTACTTAACACCCATCACCTCACATAATAACAGCTTTTTTTCCCATGTGTTGAGAGCTTTTAAGATCTACTCTCTTAGCAATAGAAGAGTTGCTGAGATTGAGAATTCAACCCCCTTTGGAGCTCTTCTACTCTTTTATTATAATTGAGACCTGGGCCCAATCCTTAGTTTTTTTCTGCTCTCTGCCTTCAGGTGCTAAGAGTCTCTTTATATGTTGCCAACAATGGTCTCTGGCTTTCCCGTTTTGCCTTAAATTGGTGATTAATGATACTTAGCGTCTCACTGCTTTCTTGAGTGCATTGGGTACACTCAGCAACAGCCAGTCAATTCCATACTCTTGGTAATAACTACTTCTCCTGTACTTCTCAACTGCCTTGTGTGTTGCACCTGACAGTGTATTCCCTTCTACTGAAAGTCCATTCCAGTTTATCACCCATAAGAGTTTTTGAACAATTGCATCATTACAGCAAGCCAGGGGCTGTCTATACTCCTCCTACCAATAATGGCCTCCTCTTTCCTAGTGATTCAACTCCAAAATCCATTTGAGAGTCTGATTTGTAGGATCATTTCCAGACCAACCACTGCAGATCAGGTTCCTTGGGAAGCAGACTCTGAGACATCAGTATTTTCATACGTTTGTTTATGATCTCTGGATCAATATCTTTGAGGGAACAATGAATGTAGAACTGGGCTGAGGGAGAATCTGAACTGTGATGCAGCTGCAACAGCAGCTTTGGCCAATATTGTGGGGAACTCTAAAACTAGGCCCTTCGGCGGTTTCCCAATTTAGGTGATGAAGGGGACAGTCTTGTATCAGCATATCAACAAATTATTGGATGTGGATTGCCCTTAGGGAGGAGCAATATTTGTAGCTTTCTTCAGTCAAGGGCAACCTGGATGGGGCACAGCTGTGAGCCTTCAGTAGCCAACACACCTTGTTGCTGTGGTAATGAGTGCCTTGGTCCTGAAGGTGGTACAGCACAGCATCTACTACAAGTCTCATTGAAAATTAAGAGGTATATTTCCAGAAACAGAAAGGAATATTGCTGCAAGGAGTGCATCCCTACTCTTTCTGTGATATGGAGTTCCTCATATTGGGGGGAAAAAATCACACTACAGTACCACATTATATATAGGTAAACTAGTAGACTTAAGCCTGCTTGAAACCAGCACCTTAGAGGTGGCTGTATCACAAGAGCGTTTGGCTACCTGTGTATCTGCAAGCTGGATATTAAGTGTTTTGTGACATAGTTTTAATATCCCCTATGTATAAGCTTGCATAAAGAGAGTGAAGCTGATAGCAGAATTGTCTTTGAATTGACCATGCTAGACACAAAATGACCAGCTGGGTGTGTAAGACACTAGACTAATAAATAGTGCTAGACAGAGAGGTTTCATCCCACAGTTGTTATAGCCGTTGCTCCTGGGAGTTGCACCTTTTGCAGCTGGGCTATGTCTTCTATTATCATTCCAGATTTTACATAAATAGAAATAGACCTAGCTCAAGGAGCCTATGTACCCAAATTGGTGGAAAGTCCAAAATCATGCATTTGTGGAATCATTTCATTGGTGATATGCAAAGAAATGTGATGTTACTTCTACTTTGAGGATGGTGGAATAATTTACCTTTGTGGCATTAATGTAAATTACCGTGGTAGATTCTATTCAAAATATTTGCTGCTGTGCCCATTAGGAAGGACTATATATCACTACCTGCTCCTTTGATATCAGGCTTGGCTATGTGCACTGCAATGAAGTGAAATGGTTAATGAGTGAAAATTATGTTTCACTTCTGAATAGAAACTTTAAGAATCATTGCATGGTCTGTGATTTGGCCGCCTTTTCCTCTCCCCACAAGATGAGAAATATTCTAGTTAGGGGTTTCTCTATCAGTCTGGGCCTTAAAGATTCATGGAACAGAGCCACAGCTGACTCATGTTGAAAATACAAGCTGAGTGAGAAATAAACCTCTGCTGTTGTAGGATACTAAGATTTTTGAGGGTTGCTTGTTATCACAGTGTAATTTAGCTAAAACTGATTGATAGAGTTGAATTTCATAGGTTTCATTTTTGTATACATTCTGTTTGGGGACTTGATACATGTACTTGAAAATGACTAAGAGGCACTAGACTGTAATAATTCTCTCTGGCAGGAATATTGCTAAAGTAAAATTTGCCTTTGTATTTCATTCCTGTAATCTGGTCCTTTTAGTATTTTGTTTTCCCTTCATTTTCAGGACAATAGCTAAGGCAAGGAGAAGAAAGGAAGACAGACAGGGACATAGGGAAGATAAGCTGGTTTAAAAAAAAAAGAAAAAATCCTGGCCGGTGGAGGGCAGGGAGATAATGGGTGAAAATAACAGCAGTTCTATAATTAGAAGAAAAATTTTTAATTTTTAATTTGCATTTTTTGATGATATACGTTGTTAATTCTTTTGACAGTAATGCTGTAAGTAGCCTATTCTGCAGTTCTGGTAGGATCAAGGGGAAAAAATATAAGGTTTTCTTGCACCTACCCCTACTCTTAAAGATAGTACGCATTTGCTGGATTCTCACACACTTATACAAACACGCTCACTTATGCACATATACACTCAGTAAAGTTAAGCTTTTATTTCCTTCACTGAAGTTCAGTACTTAAAATAGTAACACAAATAGCCAAAAGATAGTTTTAGTTAAAGAAGTTTTTATGTGTGTTTGCCTAATTTATTTCTTCCACTTTGGGGGGAGCCATGAGGATTCCTGTTAGCCATATGGCTTAGATTTTATACAAATATAAAAGTATGATTTCACCAAAAATACTTATACAACTCCTAAAATAATAGCCACCATTTAAAATAGGCTTTTACATGAGACACTAAGTATGTTACATGATGTATAGGCAGTAACAACAAGGTGGATAGCTTCTTCCGCAAAATGAGGCTTTGAAGACCGAACTCACTGGTTTGTCAGAATAGGAAGTAGTTAAATATGAATGCGTGTGGAGTGCATAGCTGAGTGTCTGACACTGAGGAAATAGGAAAAAACGATAACTAATATGCACTCTAACATACTTCCGCCAAATGATGTAAGTTGTTAGCTTCATTTTACCAATTTTTCACATGGAGAAAATACAAGAGAAAATTGACCAGGGTCAATGTATTGAGACAAAACTTTTGTGTTTTCATGTCCCCTGACTTCCTCTTTTCTCTCGTTTCATGCCCTGGCAACACCCGGTTATCCTCTCACTTTTGGAATTGGGTTGTGGCAGGCAGAATTCTAAGATTCTGTCCCTTATTTACATGCCCTGTGTAGTACCCTCCTCTTGAGTGTGGGCAGAACCTGTGACTATGATGGGGTATGATTCCCATGCTTAGGTTATTCATCCACTGATTTTTTTTTTTTAATTAATCAAAAGGGAAATTACTCTGTGTGGGCTTGATGTTTAAGAGAAGACGGGGCATCAGAGATCCTTCTGCAGGCTTGAGGGAACAGACTGCCAAGCTGTGAGGAGGGGAACTCAGCAAAGTTCCAGGAGAGGCCTCCAGGAACTGAACTGGTCCCCCACTAACAGCTAGCAAGAAAAGAGACCTCCGTTACATGGCCACAAAGAAATGAACTCTGTCAACAAGCCAGTGGAGCATGGAAGTAGATCTTTCCCTTGTCTGTCCTTGAGATATGGATGCAGCTGTCTGACACCTTAATTTCAGCCTTATACACCCTGGGCAATGAACCACAGAAACTGTAAGATAAACCTAATTGTCTTTTAAGAAGCTAAGCTGTGGTAATGTGATATGCAGCAATGGAAAACTAATGTAAGATGAAACACACACTTTGGGGCGTGGGATCTGGCCTCCTGAGTGTCTGCTGGAGTCAGATGACCTAATGTGGAAATGCAGGGCGATTATATCCACATGGGATAAGGACTGACCAATGGGGATGAGGGAAGGGAGGAAGATGAGCCTAAATCCCCACCCTTTCCCCTCACCCTCAGTGGACTACTCTAATTTTTGTTTCCTTTGTAACTCTTCAAGAGAAGCCCTACGTGCCAAGGGAATACACCTCCTGCTTAAAACCCTTTTTCTTTTCACAACTTGACGTGTGTAGCAGCAAGCTTGGTAATGTATCACATCACAGGTTTTTCATTTCTTTTCTCTTCATCTGCACACCCCAAATAAGAAGTTAGAACTTTAATCTTTTCCCCAGTTCTGCTTTCTGAAGGAACTGGACTGAGTCAATCGCATAATAATTATGTGGCAGATCCAGAATTTGAGTGCAAGTCTGACTACAGATCTTGAGTTAATTTTAGGATACCTGATTTCATTTTAAAGAAATTAAATTTAAAAGTGAAAAATACATGCATACTAGAGGCAGCACACAATTTCTATGCTAATAACCACTCAGGAGGACATGAAATAGGGGTTTCAGATTGTCTTGTTATTCAAAATAGAGTTGATCTTTTAGAAGGAAAAAATTCTGGCTCTTAAAGGATGTTTAATTTTTTTTTAACATCTTTATTGCAGTATAATTGCTTTACAATGGTGTGTTAGTTTCTGCTGTATCACAAAGTGAGTAAGTTATACATATACACATATCCCCCTATCTCCTCCCTCTTGCGTATCCCTCCCACCCTCCCTCTCCCACCCCTCTAGGTGGACACAAAGCACAGAGCTGCTTCCCACTAGCTATTTTACATTTGGTAGTGTATATATGTCCATGCCACTCTCCCATTTTGTTCCAGCTTACACTTCCCCCTCCCCATGTCCTCAAGTCCATTCTCTACATCTGTGTCTTTATTCCTGTCCTGCCCCTAGGTTCTTCAGAACGATTTTTTTTTTTAGATTCCATATGTATGTGTTAGCATACAGCATACAGTATTTGTTTTTCTCTTTCTGACTTACTCCACTTTGTATGACAGACTCTAGGTCCATCCACCTCACTACAAATAACTCAATTTTGTTTCTTTTCATGGCTGAGTAATATTCCATTGTATATATTTGCCACATTTTCTTTATCCATTCATCTGTCGATGGACACTTAGGTTGCTTCCATGTCCTGGCTAATGTAAATAGAGCTGCAATGAACATTGTGGTACATGACTCTTTTTGAATTATGCTTTTCTCTGGGTGTATACCCAGGAGTGGGATTGCTGGGTCGTATGGTAGTTCTATTTTTAGTTTTTTAAGGAACCTCGATACTGTTCTCCATAGTGGCTTTAGCAATTTACATTCCCACCAACAGTGCAAGAGGGTTCCTTTTTCACCGCATGCTTTCCAGCATTTATTGTTTGTAGACTTTCTGATGATGGCCATTCTGACTGGTGTGAGGTGATACCTCATTGTAGTTTTGATTTGCATTTCTCTAATGATTAGTGACGTTGAGCATCCTTTCATGTGTTTGTTGGCAATCTGTATATCCTCTTTGGAGAAATGTCTATTTAGGTCTTCTGCCCATTTTTGGATTGGGTTGTTTGTTTATTTGATATTGAGCTGCATGAGCTGCTTGTAAATTTTGGAGATTAGTCCTTTGTCAGTTGCTTCATTTGAAAATATTTTCTCCCATTCTGAGGGTTGTCTTTTCATCTTGTTTATGGTTTCCTTTGCTGTGCCAAAGCTTTTAAGTTTCATTAGGTCCCATTTATTTGTTTTTGTTTTTATTTCCATTTCTCAAGGAGGTGGGTCAAAAAGGATCTTGCTTTGATTTATGTCATAGAGTGTTCTGCCTATGTTTTCCTCTAAGAGTTTTATAGTGTCTGGCCTTACATTTAGGTCTTTAATCCATTTTGAGTTTATTTTTGTGTATGGTGTTAGGGAGTGTTCTAATTTCATTCTTTTACATGTAGCTGTCCAGTTTTCCCAGCACCATTTATTGAAGAGACTGTTCCCTCTCCATTGTATATTCTTGCCTCCTTTATCAAAGATAAAGTTACCATATGTGCGTGGATTTATCTCTGGGCTTTCTGTCCTGTTCCATTGATGTATATTTCTGTTTTTGTGCCAGTACCCTACTGTCTTGATTACTGTAGCTTTGTAGTATAGTCTGAAGTCTGGGAGCCTGATGCCTCCAGCTCCATTTTTCCTAAGATTGCTTTGGCTATTTGGGGTCTTTTGTGTTTCCATACAAATTGTGAAATTTTTTGTTTAGTTCTGTGAAAAATGCTTTTGGTAGTTTGATAGGGATTGCATTGAATCTGTAGATTGCTTTGGGTAGTACAGTCATTTTCACAATGTTGATTCTTCCAATCCAAGAACATGGTATATCACTCCATCTGTTTGTATCATCTTTAATTTCTTTCATGAGTCTTATAATTTTCTGCATACAGGTCTTTTGTCTCCTTAGGTATGTGTATTCCTTGCTATTTTATTCTTATTGTTTCAGTGGTAAATAGGAGTGTTTCCTTAATTTCTCTTTCAGATTTTTCATCATTAGTGTATAGTAATGCAAGAGATTGCTGTGCATTAATTTTGTATCCTGCTACTTTACCAGATTCATTGATTAGCTCTAGTAGTTTATTGGTAGCATCTTTAGGATTCTCTATGTATAGTATCATGTCATCTGCAAACAGTGACAGCTTCTTCTTTTCTGATTTGGATTCCTTTTATTTCTTTTTCTTCTCTGATTGCCGTGGCTAGGACTTCCAAAAGTATGTTGAATAATAGTGGTGAGAGTGGGCAACTTTGTCTTGTTCCTGGTCATAGTGGAAATGTTTTCAGTTTTTCACCATTGAGAATGATGCTGGCTGTGAGTTTGTCATATATGGTCTGTATTATGTTGAGGTAAGTTCCCTCTATGCCTACTTTCTGGAGGGTTTTTATCATAAATGATTGTTGAATTTTGTTGAAAGATTTTTCTGCATCTATTGAGATGATCATATGGTTTCATTCTTCAGTTTGTTAATATGGTGTATCACATTGATTTGTGTATATTGAATCCTTGCATTCCTGGGATAAACCCCACTTGATCATGGTGTATGATCCTTTTAACGTGCTGCTGGATTCTGTTTGCTAGTATTTTGTTAAGGATTGTTACATCTATGTTCATCAGTGATATTGGCCTGTAGTTTTCTATTTTTGTGACATCTTTGTCTGCTTTTAGTGTCAGGGTGATGGTGGCCTCGTAGAATGAGTTTGGGAGTGTTCCTCCCTCTGCTATATTTTGAAAGAGTTTGAGAAGGACAGGTGTTAGCTCTTTTCTAAATGTTTGATAGAATTAGCCTGTGAAGCCATCTGGTCCTGGGCTTTTGTTTGTTGGAAGATTTTTAATCACAGTGTCAATTTCAGTGCTTGTGATTGGTCTGTTTATATTTTCTATTTCTTCCTCATTCAGTCTCAGAAGGTGGTGCTTTTTAAGAGTTTGTCCATTTCTTCCAGGTTGTCCATTTTGTTGGCATATAGTTGCTTGTAGTAATCTCTCATGTTCCTTTGTATTGCTGCAGTGTCATTTGTTACTTCTCCTTTTTCATTTCTAATTCTGTTGATTTGAGTCTTTTCCCTTTTTTTCTTAATGAGTCTGGCTAATGGTTTATCAATTTTGTTTATATTCTCAAAGAACCAGCTTTTAGTTTTATTGATGTTTGCTATCATTTCCTTCATTTCTTTTTCATTTATTTCTGATCTGATCTTTATGATTTCTTCTGCTAACCTTGGGTGTTTTTCTTTTTGTTCTTTCTCTAATTGCTTTAGGTGTAAGGTTAGGTTGTTTATTTGAGATGTTTCTTGTTTCTTGAGGTAGGGTTGTATTGCTATAAACTTCCCTCTTAGAACTGCTTTTGTTGCATCCCATAGGTTTTAGGTCATCGTGTTTTCATTGTCATTTGTTTCTAGGTATTTTTTGACTTCCTCTTTGATTTCTTCAGTGATCTCTTGGTTATTTTGTAGTGTATTGTTTAGCCTCCATATGTTTTGTATTTTTTACAGTTTTTCTCTTGTAATTGATATCTGGCCTTATAGCGTTGTTGTCGGAAAAGATACTTGATACAATTTCAATTTTCTTAAATTTACCAAGACTTGATTTGTGACCCAAGATATGATCTATCCTTGAGAATGTTCTGTGAGCACTTGAGAAGAATGTGTATTCTGTTTTTGGATGGAATGTCCTATTAATATCAATTAAGTCCATCTTGTTTAATGTGTCATTTAGACCTTGTGTTTCCTTATTTTCATTTTGGATGATCTGTCCACTGCTGAAAGTGGGGTGTTATAGTCCCTCACTATTATTGTGTTACTGTTGATTTCCTCTTTTATAACTGCTCCAGTTGCTTTATGTATTGAGGTGCTCCTATGTTGGGTGCATATGTATTTATAATTGTTACATCTTTTTCTTGGATTGATACCTTGATCATTATGGTAGTGTCCTTCTTTGTCTCTTGTAATAGTCTTTATTTTAAAGTCTATTTTGTGTGGTATGAGAATTGCTACTCCAGCTTTCTTTTGATTTCCATATGCATGGAATATCTTTTTGCATCCCCTCACTTTCACTCTGTATGTGTCCCTGGGTCTGAAGTGGGTCTCTTGTAGACAGCATATATACGGGTCTTGTTTAAGTATCCATTCAGCCAGTCTATGTCTTTCAGTTGGAACACTTACTCCATTTACATTTAAGGTAATTATTGATATGTATGTTCCTATTACCATTTTCTTAATTGTTTTGGGTTTGTTATTGTAGGTCTTTTCCTTCTCTTCTGTTTCCTGCCTAGAGAAGTTCCTTTAGCATTTGTTGTAAAGCTGGTTTGGTGGTGCTGAATTCTCTTAGCTTTTGCTTGTCTGTAAAGGTTTTAATTCTCCATCAAATCTGAATGAGATCCTTGCTGGGTAGAGTAATCTTGGCTGTAGGTTTTTCCCTTTCATCACTTTAAATATGTCCTGCTAGTCCCTTCTGGCTTGCAGAGTTTCTGCTGAAAGATCAGCTTTTAACCTTATGGGGATTCCCTTGTATGCTATTTGTTGATTTTCCCTTGTTGCTTTCAATATTTTTTCTTTGTATTTAATTTTTGATAGTTTGATTAATATATTTTTTGGAGTGTTTCTCCTTGGATTTATCCTGTGTGGGACTCTCTGTGCTTCCTGGACTTGATTGACTATTTCCTTTCCCATATTAGGGAAGTTTTCAACTATAATCTCTTCAGATATTTTCTCAGTCCCATTCTTTTTCTCTTCTTTTTCTGGGACCCCTATAATTCGAATGTTGATGCATTTAATGTTGTTCCAGAAGTCTGAGACTGTCCTAAATTCTTTTCATTCTTTTTTCTTTATTCTGCTCTGTGGTATGTATTTCCACTATTTTATCTTCCAGGTCACTTATCTGTCCTTCTGCCTCAGTTATTTTGCTATTGATTCCTTCTAGAGAATTTAAAATTTTATTTATTGTGTTGTTGATCATTGTTTGTTTGCTCTTTAGTTCTTCTAGGTCCTTGTTAAACGTTTCTTGTCTATTCTCCATTCCAGTTCCAAGATTTGGGATCATCTTTACTATCATTACTCTGAATTCTTTTTCAGGTAGACTGCCTATTTCCTCCACATTTGTTTGGTCTGGTGGGTTTTTACCTTGCTCCTTCATCTGCTGTGTGTTTCGCTATCTTCTCATTTTGCTTAACTTACTGTGTTTGGGGTCTCCTTTTCACAGGCTGCAGGTTCATAGTTCCCGTTGTTTTTGGTGTCTGCCCCCAGTGGGTAAGGTTGGTTCAGTGGGTTGTGTAGGCTTCCTGGTGGAGGGGACTGGTGCCTGTGTTGTGATGGATGAGTCTGGATCTTGTCTTTCTGGTGGGCAGAACCACATCCAGTGGTGTTTTGGGGTGTCTATGAACTTATGGTTTTAGGCAGCCTCTGTGATAATGGGTGGGGTTGTGTTCATGTCTTGCTAGTTGTTTGGCATGGGGTGTCCAGCACTGGAGCTTGCTAATCGTTGAGTGGAGCTGGGTATTAGCCTTGAGATGGAGATTTCTGGGAGAGCTCTCGCTGATTGATATTACGTGGGGCTGGGAGGTCTCTGGTGGACCAATGTCCTGCACTGGGCTCTCCCACCTCAGAGGCTCAGGCCAGACACCCGCCCGGCTAGAGCACCAAGACCCTGTCAGCCACACAGCTCAGAAGAAAAGGGAGAAAAGAAAAAAGAAAGAAAGAAAGAAAGAAAGAAAAATTAATTTATTAAAGTAAAAAATAAAAAAAATTATTAAAATAAAAAAGTAATTAAAAAAAGGAGAGAGCAACCAAACCAGTTAACAAATCCACCAATGATAAGTGCTAAAAACTGTACTTAAAAAAAACGGACAGACACAACCTTAGGACAAATGGTAAAAGCAAACCTACACAGACAGAATCACACAAACAAGCATACACACACACACTCACAAAAAGAGAAAAAGGAAAAAAATATATGTATGTATGTATATATGTATATATATATGTGTGTGTGTGTGTGTGTGTGTATATATATATATGATGAGAGCTGCCAAATCAATAAACAAATCTACCAATGACAATAAGCTCTAAATACTAAACTAAGGTAAACATAAAACTAGAAACAAATTTTTTTTTTTTAATTTATTTATTTTTGGCTGTGTTGGGTCTTCGTTTCTGTGCAAGGGCTTTCTCTAGTTGCAGCAAGCGGGGGCCACTCTTCATCACGATGCGCAGGCCTCTCACCATTGCAGCCTCTCTTGTTGCGGAGCACAGGCTCCAGATGCGCAGGCTCAGTAGTTGTGGCTCACGGGCCTAGTTGCTCCGTAGCATGTGGGATCTTCCCCGACCAGGGCTCGAACCCGTGTCTCCTGCATTGGCAGGCAGATTCTCAACCACTGCGCCACCAGGGAAGCCCTAGAAACAAATCTGACACAGAGCGCAAACCCCAGTTGCTCCCAAAGTCCACCACCTCAGTTTTCGGATGATTTGTTGTCTATTCAGGTATTCCACAGATGCAGGGTACATCAAGTTGATTGTGGAGATTTAATCCACTGCTCCTTAGGCTGCACAGAGAGATTTCCCTTTCTCTTCTTGGTTCGCACAGCTCCTGGGGTTCAGCTTTGGATTTGGCCCCACCGCTGCATGTAGGTTGCCCTCTGGTGTCTGTTCTTCGCCCAGACAGGAGGAGGTTAAAGGAGAAGCTGATTAGGGGGCTCTGGCTTACTCAGGCCGGGAGGAGGCAGGGGTATGGAATGTGGGGCGAGCCTGCATCAGCAGAGGCCAGCGTGACGTTACAACAGCCTGAGACACGCTGTGTGTTCTCCCGGGGAAGTTGTCCCTGGATCACGGGACCCTGGCAGTGGCGGGCTGTACAGGCTCCTGGGAGGGGAAGTGTGGATAGTGACCTGTGCTTGCACACAGGCTTCTTGGTGGCTGCAGCAGCAGCCTTAGCGTTTCATGCCTGTCTCTGGCGTCTGAGCTGATAGCCGTGGCTCACACCCATTTCTGGAGCTTGTTTAGGTGGTGCTCTGAATCCCCTCTTCTCACGCACCCTGAAACAATGGTCTCTTCCCTTTTAGGCAGTTCCAGACTTTTCCCCAGACTCCCTCCCAGGTAGCTGTGGTACACTAGCCCCCTTCAGGCTGTGTTCATGCAGGCAACCGCAGTCCTCTCCCTGGGATCTGACCTCTGAAGTCCCGAGCCCCCAACCCCCAGGCCACACCCACCCCAGAGGGTAAGCAGAACAGCCTCTCAGGTTGGTGAGTGCTGGTTGGCAGCGATCCTCTGTGTGGGAATCTCTTGGCTTTGCTCCCTGCCCCCCCGTTGCTGCATTCTCCTCTGTGGCTCTGTAGCTTCCGTCCCACCGCCTGCCCCCCATCCCCACCAGTGAAGGGGCTTCCTAGTGTGTGGAAACTTTTCCTCCTTCACAGCTCCCTCCCAGAGGTGCAGGTCCTGTCCCTATTCTTTTGTCTCTGTTTTTTCTTTTTTCTTTTGCCCTACCCAGGTACGTGGGGAGTTTCTTGCCTTTTGGGAAGTCTGAAGTCTTCTGCCAGCATTCTGTCAGTGTTCTGCAGGAGTTGTTACACATGCAGATGTATTTTTGATGTATTGGTGGGGAGGAAGGTGATCTCCACGTCTTACTCCTCTGCCATCTTAAAGGTCCTCCCTCAGTATGTTTAACATACATATATTTGGGGACAAGGAACTGTATAGTGTAGGTGATACTAGATTCCTGTAATGTTCATTTGCTAGTACGTCTTGGGGTAATAGTATGATGAAAAAGTCACTTGCATTTTCCATAAGGAAGACAATTTCAGGCATACTCTTTTCTCCCATTTTTTTTTTTAATGGCTGTCAATACACTTCCTAAGGTGGGAATTTTGCCTTGAACTATTTCTGAGATGCTCTTTTCATTGAGTAGTGTTCAATGAGCCTGGGGCAGAGTTTGAGACAAATAAACAGTACCCAAGTACATTTTTAACACTGAGTTCTGTTGGTAAATGAAAATGTTCCTTTTATATCTGTTTACTGCAGTAGGGCCTAGTAGGGTGGGCATGACACTTTGCTGCCTTAATGATAGGGCCCAGAGAATAAGTTAGCCCTAATTTCTAGTTGATTTTTCTCCTTATGAACTCATGGGTAACTTGATGACCATGCCTGTGAGTTGAGCACATTGCTGTTAAGTTTTGTCCTTAGGATTCAGTTGCAGATTCCTTGGAAATGTCTGTGCTGCTCTAGTTCTTTGACATTTTAACTGATAGTGTGGGTTATTTGGCAGTCACATTCATACCCCCAGCACACCCCCTGTCACATGTGATTGAATGAGATGTGACAACCTGACTGAAGCTTGGCCAAACATTCTCTCTCAGGAATTTGGAGTTGAGATGGAGACTACCAGTGAGATAGGGCTGATCTCCTGACCAGATGACAAGTAAGCCTGGGAGCTATAGGGTGGCCATCTTCCCTCTGTATGTGGATGGAGAAGCTAAAAGTAAGTCTAGTTTTATTTTTTATGTGGATTCTTCATTCTTCCCGATTTTAATAAAAATGTGGTATGAAGAGAGATTGCCAGCAGGGACGGTTTTTCATTTTTCCCTTCTGCTCCACTCTTCACCTTTCTCCTCCCTGCTTTGTTTCCCAGGAGACTGATCATCATCTGATTCTATGTGACTCCCTTGCCCTCTGGCCAATGTGAGGAATCATTAGATCAACAAGCAGGCAGAGAGGCTGGAGTATTTATTTCCTTGCTTCCTCCCTCTCAGGCTGCAGATTTGCAGTGGTTGCCTTTCTCTAACAAGTCACAGATCTTACAGGATGATCTTTTTCCTTCAGCTATAGCTATAGATATCACTATATTTCAATAAATCCACCCCAGGCCTAGCAGACTCTATTACCACCTCTAGGCCTAAAGGAGAATGAAGAGGGAACTTCATCTTTGCTGTTTTTTCTTAACTCTTTAAGTGATCCCTAAACCCTTTGTAAGTGATCCAATTGTGCCTTTTGAGAATGCCTTTTACCTACTGCTGGTATCATGACTGACTCACTGAATGACCTATGCTTCTGAGGTTCTAACCCCTTTTGGGTTCCTGACTGTGAAACAAACCTATGATCTTAAAATAATTTGTTTTGCTGTAAATGGTTCTTAAAACCAACTAACCCTAAAAAATAAAGGTTTCTTGAACTATATATACTTACATAATGCATACATAGGCCTAAACAATTTTTCAAAGTGGGCTAAGAAGTTCATCAATAAATCAAATGGGCTGTTACTGTGTATATGTTAGTTACAATGATGTGTAATGCATTGGCTTTTTTTCTTTTTGGTTTTATTGAGATATAGTTGGCATATAACATTGTATTAGTTTTAGATGTACAACATGATTTCATGTGAATATATATTGTGAAATGATTACTACAATAGGTTTAGTTAACATCCATCACCTCATATAGTTACAAATTCTTTTTTTCTTGTCATGAGAACTTTTAAGATTTGCTCTTGCAACTTTCAAGTATGATATATTATTGTTAACTTTAGTCACCATGCTGTACATTACATCCCCAGAACTTATTTATCTTATAACTGGAAGTTTGTACCTTAGACTACCTTCGCCTGTTTCACCCACCCCCAACCTCTGGCAACCACCAGTTTCTTCTCTGTATCTATGAGTTTGTTGGGGTTTTCTTGTTTTTGTTTTTGATTCCACATATAAGTGAGATCATACAGTATGTGTCTTTCTCTGACTCGTTTCATTTAGATGTCTATTTGGTTCCTCTGCCCATTTTTATTAGATTATTTGGGTTTTTGTTCTTGTTGAATTGAATGAATTCTTCATATATTTTGGATATTTACCTCTTATCAGACAAATGATTTGCAAATATTTTCTCCATTCTGTAGCTTGCCTTTTCATGTTGTTAATGGCTTCCTTTCCTGTACAGAAACTTTTTAGTTTGATGTAGTCTCATTTGTTTGGTTTTGCTTTTGTTGCCTTTACTTTTTTGTCAAAAACAAAAAATCATCTCCAAGACTGATATTAAGGAGCTTCTCCCCTATGCTTTCTTCAAGGTGTTTTATGGTTTCAGACCGTATATTCATGTCTTTAATACATTTTGAGTTGATTTTTGTGTGTGGGGTAAGATAGGGGTCCAGTTTCATTCTTTGCATGTAGCTGTCCAGTTTTCCCAACGCCATTTGTTAAAGAGACTATCCTTTCCCCATTGTATATTCTTGGCTCTGTTGTCATTAAATTAATTGACCATAACTGTGAGGTCAATTTTTAATTCTGGGCTTTCTATTTTATTCCATTGTTCTGTGTGTCTGTTTTTATGCCAATATCTTACTGTATTTATTACCATAGCTTTGTAATACAGTTTGAAATCAGAAAGTGTGATGCCGCTAGCTTTGTTCATTCTTTCTCAAGCTTGCTTTGCCAATTTGGGGTCTTTTGTGGTTCTATACAAATTTTAGGATTGTTTGTTCTATTTCTGTGAAAAACGCCACTGGAATTTTGATAGGAATTGCATTGAATCTGCAGATTGCTTTGTGCAGTGTGGATGTTTTAACAATAATTTTTCCAGTCCATGAGTGTGGAATATCTTTCCATTTATTTGTGTCATCTTTCAATTTCTTTCATCAGTGTTTCATAGTTTTCAATATATAGATCTTTCACCTCCTTCATTAACTTTATTCCTGGGAATTTCATTCTTTATGATGGAATTGTAAATGGGATTGTTTTAATATCTCTTTCTGATAGTTCATTATTAGCGTATAGAAATGCAATTGAGTTTTGTATATTGACTTTTGTATCCTGCAACTCTACTGAATTTGCTTATTAATTCTAACAGTTTTCTGGTGGAGTCTTTAGGGTTTTTAAAAATGTCAGCTGCAAATAGAGACAGAAGTTGTAAGAAGTTGTACTTCTTCCTTTCTAATTTTTGGATGCCTTTTATTTTTTTCCTGCTAATTGCTTTGGCTAGGACTTCCAGTACTATGTTGAATAAAAGTGGTGAGAGTGGGCTTCCATGTCTTGTTCCTGATCTTAGAGGAAAAGCTTTCAGCTTTTCACTGTTGAGTATGATGCTAGCTGTGGGCTTGTCATATATGGTATTTATTATGTTGAAGTATGTTCCCCTACACCCAGTTTGAGATTTTTAAAATCATAAGTGAGTGTTGAATTTTGTTGAGTCCTTTTTTTTTTTTTTTTGCTTCTTTTGAGGTGATCATATGATTTTTATCCTTCATTTTATAAGTATGTTGTATCACATCAATTTTGTATTTGTTGAACTATCCCTGCATCTCTGGAATAAATATCGCTTGGTCATGGTTCATGATCCTTTAATGTATTTTAGAATTTGGTTTGCTAGTATTTTGTTGAAGATTTTTGCATCTATGTTCATCAGGGATATTGGTCTATGTTTTTCTTGTGTGGTCCTTGTCTGCTTTTGGCATCAGGGTAATGCTGGCCTTGTAAAATGAGTTTAGATGTGCTCCCTCTACTATTTTTGGGAAGAGTTTGAGGGATTGGTTTTAATTCTTTAAATGTTTGGTAGAATGCACTAGTGAGGCCATTTGGTCCTGAACTTTTGTTTGTTGGATGGTTTTTGATTTCTGATTCAATCTCCTTACTCATTATTGGTCTGTTCAGATTCTCTATTTCTTGGATTCAATATTGGTAGGTTGTATAATATTATGTTTCTAGGCACTTACTTCTTCTGTGTTGTCCAGTTTGGTGTATAACTGTTCATAGTAGTCTCTTATGATCCTTTGTATTTGTGTCGTATCAGGTGCAGCGTCTCCTCTTTCTTTCTTTCTTTTTTTTTTTTTTTTTACTTTTTCTGTATTTTTTTTGAAGTATAGTTGATTTACAATGTTCTGTTTCAGATGTACAGCAAAATGATTCAGTTATACATACACATAAATCTATTTTTTTCAGATTTGTTTCCCTTGTAGGTTATAAAATACTGACTACAGTTCCCCATGCTATACAGTAGGTCTTTGTTGTTCCTCTATTTTATATATATATATAGTAGTGTGTATATGTTAATTCCAAGCTCCTAATTTATCCCTCCCCCCTTTCCCCTTTGGTAACCATAAGTTTGTTTTCCATGTCTGTGATCTATTTCTGTTTTGTATATAACTTCATTTGTATCATTTTTTTTTAGATTCCACATATAAGTGATATATGATATGTGTCTTTCTATGTATACTTCTAACAGATGTTGGTAATAACGTTAACCACTTGGAGTGAAATGTGGAAAGCTTATTTCCATTTAGGTACCTTTACTTTTCTCACTTTTATTTGTTTAATTTATATTTTTATACAGCAGGTTCTTATTAGTTATCCATGTTATATATTACTGTATATATGTCAATCCCAATCTCCCAATTATTCACACCACAACCCCCAGCCCCCACCGCTTTGACCCCTTGGTGTCCATACGTTTGTTCTCTACATCTGGGTCTCAATTTCTGCCCTGAAAACCGGTTCATCTGTATCATTTTTCTAGGTTCCACATATATGCGTTAATATACAGTATTTGTTTTTCTCTTTCTGACTTACTTCACTATGTACGACAGTCTCTAGATCCATCCACATCTCTACAAATGACCCAATTTTGTTCCTTTATATGGCTGAGTAATAGTCTATTGTATATATGTACCACCTCTTCTTTATCCATTCGTCTGTCGATGGGCATTTAGGTTGCTTCCATGACCTGGCTATTGTTAATAGTGCTGCAATGAACATTGGGGTGCATGTGTCTTTTTGAATTGTGGTTTTCTCTGGGTATATGCCCAGTAGTGGGATTGCTGGATCATATGATAACTCTATTTTTAGTTTTTTAAGGAACCTCCATACTGTTCTCCATAGTGGCTCTATCAATTTACATTCCCACCAACAGTGCAAGAGGGTTCCCTTTTCTCCACACCCTCTCCAGCATTTGTTGTTCGTAGATTTTCTGATGATGCCCATTCTAACTGGTGTGAGGTGATACCTCATTGTAGTTTTGATTTGCATTTCTCTAATAATTAGCGATGTTGAGCAGCTTTTCATGTGCTTCTTGGCCATCTGTATGGCTTCTTTGGAGAAATGTCTATTTAGGTCTTTTGCCCATTTTTGGATTGGGCTGTTTATTTTTTTAATATTGAGCTTCATAAGCTGTTTATATATTACGGAGATTAATCCTTTGTTGATTCGTTAGCAAATATTTTCTCCCATTTGAGGGTTGTCTTTTGGTCTTGTTTATGGTTTCCTTTGCTGTGCAAAAGCTTTGAAGTTTCATTAGGTCCCATTTGTTTATTTTTGTTTTAATTTCCATTATTTTAGGAGTTGGATCAAAAAAGATCTTGCTGTGATTTATGTCAAAGAGTGTTCTTCCTATGTTTTCCTCTAAGACTTTTATAGTGTCCGGTCTTACATTTAGGTCTCTAATCCATTTTGAGTCTATTTTTGTGTATGGTGTTAGGGAGTGTTCTAATTTCATTCTTTTACATGTAGCTGTCCAGTTTTCCCAGCACCACTTATTGAAGAGGCTGTCTTTTCTCCATTGTATATCCTTGCCTCCTTTGTCATAGGTTAGTTGACCATAGGTGCGTGGGTTTATCTCTGGGCTTTCTATGCTGCTCCATTGATCTATGTTTCTGTTTTTGTGCCAGTACCATATTATGTTGATTACTGTAGCTTTGTAGTATAGTCTGAAGTCAGAGAGTCTGATTCCTCCACCTCCGTTTTTTATTTGGGGCCTTTTGTGTCTCCATACAAATTTTAAGATTTTTTGTTCTAGTTCTGTTAAAAAAAAAAAAAAAAGGCCATTGGTAATTTGATAGGGATTGCATTGAATCTGTAGATTGCTTTGGGTAGTATAGTCATTTTCACAATATTGGTTTCTCCAATCCAAGAACATGGTATATCTCTCCATCTGTTTGTATCATCTTTAATTTCTTTCATCAGTGTCTTAGAGTTTTCTGCATACAGGTCTTTTGTCTCCTTAGGTAGGTTTATTGCTAGGTATTTTATTCTTCTTGTTGCAGTGGTAAATGGGAGTGTTTCCTTAATTTTTTTCCAGATTTTTCATCATTAGTGTATAGGAATGCAAGAGATTTCTGTGCATTAATTTTGTAACCTGCTACTGTACCAAACTCACTGATTAGCTCTAGTTTTCTGGTGGCATCTTTAGGATTCTCTATGTATAGTATCATGTCATCTGCAAACAGTGACAGTTTTACTTCTTCTTTTCCAATTTGGATTCCTTTTATTTCTTTTTCTTCTCTGATTGCCGTGGCTAGGACTTCCAAAAGTATGTTGAATAATAGTGGTGAGAGTGGACATCCTTGCCCTGTTCCTGATCTTAGAGGAAATGCTTTCAGTTTTTCACCATTGAGAATGATGTTGTGGGTTTGTCGTATATGGCCTTTATTATGTTGATGTAGGTTCCCTCTGTGCCCACTTTCTGGAGAGTTTTTATCGTAAATGGGTGTTGAATTTTGTCAAAAGCTTTTTCTGTATCTATTGAGATGATCATATGGTTTTTATTCTTCAATTTGTTAATATGGTGTATCACATTGATTGATTTGTGTATATTGAAGAATCCTTGCATCCCTGGGATAAATCTCACTTGAGCATGGTGTATGATCCTTTTAATGTGTTGTTGGATTCTGTTTGCTAGTAGTTTGCGGAGAACTTTTGCATCTATATTCATCAGTGATGTTGGTCTGTAATTTTCTTTTCTGGTAGTATCTTTGTCTGGTTTTGGTATCAGGGTGATGGTGGCCTCATAGAATGAGTTTGGGAGTGTTCACTCCTCTGTAATTTTTTGGAAGAGTTTGAGAAGGATGAGTGTTAACTCTTCTCTAAATATTTGATAGAATTCACCTGTGGAAGCCATCTGGTCCTGGACTTTTGTTTGTTGGAAGATTTTTAATCACAGTTTCAATTTCATTACTTGTGATTGGTCTGTTCATATTTTCTATTTCTTCCTGGTTCAGTCTTGGAAGGTTATACTTTTCTAAGAATTTGTCCATTTCTTCCAGGTTGTCCATTTTATTGGCTTAAAGTTGCTTGTAATAGTCTCTTAGGCTGCTTTTTATTTCTGCAGTGTTTGTTGTAACTTCTCCTTTTTCATTTCTAATTTTATTGATTTGAGTCCTCTCCCTCTTTTTCTTGATGAGTCTGGCTAATGGTTTATCAGTTTTGTTTATCTTCTCAAAGAATCAGCTTTTAGTTTTATGATCTTTGCTATTGGTTTCTTTGTTTCTATTTCATTTATTTCTGTTCTGATCTTTATGATTTCTTTCCTTCTGCTAACTTTGGGGTTTATGTGTTCTTCTTTCTCTAGTTCCTTTAGGTATAAGGTTAGATTGTTTATTTGAGATTTTTCTTGTTTCTTGAGGTAGGCTTTTATTGCTATAATCTTCCCTCTTAGAACTGCTTTTGCTGCATCCCATAGGTTTTGGATTGTCGTGTTTTCATTAACATTTGTCTCTAGGTATTTTTTGATTTCCTCTTTGATTTCTTCAGTGATCTCTTGGTTATTTAGTAACATATTGTTTAGCCTCCATGTGTTTGTGTTTTTTACGTTTTCCCCCCCTGTAATTGATTTCTAATCTCATAGCGTTGTCATCAGGAAAGATGCTTGATATGATTTCAGTTTTCTTAAATTTACTGAGGCTTGATTTGTGACCCAAGATGTGATCTATCCTGGAGAATGTTACATGTGCATTTGAGAAGAAAGTGTAATGTGCTGTTTCAGGATGGAATGTCCTATAAATATCAAATATTTCTGGTTCATTGTGTCATTTAAAGCTTCTGTTTCCTTATTAATTTTCTGTTTGGATGATCTGTCCATTGGTGTAAGTGAGGTGTTAAAGTCCCCTACTATTATTGTGTTACTGTTGAGTTCCTCTTTTATAACTGTTAACAGTTGTCTTATGTATTGAGGTGCTCCTATGTTAGGTGCATATATATATTTATAATTGTTATATCTTCTTCTTGGATTGATCCCTTGATCATTATGTAGTGTCCTTCCTTGTCTCTTGTAACATTCTTTATTTTAAAGTCTTTTTTATGTCATATGAGTATTGCAACGCCAGCTGTCTTTTGATTTCCATTTGCATGGAATATCTTTTTCAATCCCCTCACTTTCAGTCTGTGTGTGTCCCTAGGTCTGAAGTGGGTCTCTTGTAGACAGCATATATATGGGTCTTGTTTTTGTATCCATTCCGCAAGCCTGTGTCTTTTGGATGGAGCATTTAATCCATTCTCATTTAAGGTAATTATCGATATGTATGTTCCTATGACCATTTTCTTAATTGTTTTGGATTTATTTTTGTAAGTCCTTTTCTCTTGTGTTTCCCACTTAGAGAAGTTCCTTTAGCATTTGTTGTAGAGCTGGTTTGGTGGTGCTGAATTCTCTTAGCTCTTGCTCGTCTGCAAAGCTTTTGATTTCTCCATCGAATCTGAATGAGATCCTTGCCAGGTAGAGTAATCTTGGTTGTAGGTTCTTCCCTTTCATCACTTTAAATATGTCATGCCACTCCCTTCTAGCTTGTAGAGTTTCTGCTGAGAAATCAGCTGTTAACATTATGGGAGTTCCCTTGTATGTTATTTGTCATTTTTCCTTTGCTGCTTTCAATAATTTTTCTTTGTCTTTAATTTTTACCAATTTGATTACTATGTGTCTCGGCATGTTTCTCCTTGGGTTTATCCTGTATGGGACTCTCTGTGCTTCCTGGACTTGGGTGGCTATTTCCTTTCCCATGTTAGGGAATTTTTCGACTATAATCTCTTCAAATATTTTCTCGGGTCATTTCTCTGTCTCTTCTCCTTCTGGGACCCCTATAATGCGAATGTTGTTGCATTTAATGTTGTCCCAGAGGTCTCTTATGCTGTCTTCATTTCTTTTCGTTCTTGTTTCTTTATTCTCTTCCACAGCTGTGAATTCCACCAATCTGTCTTCCAGGTCACTTATCCATTCTTCTGCCTCAGTTTTTCTGCTATTGATTCCTTCTAGTGTATTTTTTATTTCAGTTACTGTGTTGTTCATGTGTGTTTGTTTGTTCTTTAATTCTTCTAGGTGTTTGTTCTTTAATTATTCTAAGTCTTTTTTAAACATTTCTTGCGTCTTCTCGATCTTTGCCTCCATTCTTTTTCCAAGGTCCTGGTTCATCTTCACTATCATTATTCTGAATTCTTCTTCTGGATGGTTGCCTATCTCCACTTCATTTAGCTGTTTTTCTGGGGTTTTATCTTGTTCCTTCATCTGGTACATAGCTCTCTGCCTTTTCATCTTGTCTGTCTTTCTGTGAATGTGGTTTTTGTTCCACAGGCTGCAGGATTGTAGTTCTTCTTGCTTCTGCTGTCTGTCCTCTCGTGAATGAGGCTATCTAAGAGACTTGTGCAAGTTTCCTGATGTGAGGGACTTGTGGTGGGTAGAGCTGGCTGTTGCTCTGGTGGGCAGAGCTCCGTAAAACTTTAATCTGCTTGTCTGCTGATGGGTGGGGCTGGGTTCCCTTCCTGTCGGTTGTTTGGCCTGAGGTGACCCAACACTGGAGCCTACCCGGGGTCTTTGGTGGGGCTGATGGAGGACTCTGGGAGGTATCACGCCAAGGAGTACTTCCCAGAACTTCTGCTGCCAGTGTCCTTGTCCCCACAGTGAGCCACAGCCACCCCCCGCCTCTGCAGGAGACCCTCCAACACTAGCAGGTAGGTCTGTTTCAGTCTCCTATGGGGTCACTGCTCCTTCCCCTGGGTCCTGATGTGCACACTACTTTGTGTGTGCCCTCCAAGCGTGGAGTGTCTGTTTACCCCAGTCCTGTCAAAGTCCTGCAGTCAAATCCCGCTGGCCTTCAAAGTATGATTCTCTGAGAATTCTTCCTCCCGTTGCCAGACCCCCAGGTTGGGAAGGCTGATGTGGCGCTCAGAACTTTCACTCCAGTGGGTGGACTTCTGTGGTGTAAGTGTTCTCCAGTTTGTGAGTCACCACCCAGCTGTTATGGGATTTGATTTGATTGTGATTGCACCCCTCCTATCGTCTCATTGTGGCTTCTCCTTTGTCTTTGCATGTGGGATATCTTTTTTGTTGAGTTCCACTGTCTTCCTGTCGATGATTGTTCAGCAGGTAGTTGAGATTCCAGTGCTCTCACAAGAGGGGGTGAGAGCACGTCCTTTTACTCCACCATCTTGAAGCAATCTCACATCTCCTCTTTCTTTTTTGATTTTTTGAGTCCTCTTTCTTTTTTTCTTGGTGAGTGTAGTTAAAGGTTTATCAGTTTTTTTAATCTTCTCAAAAAACCAGCTCTGAGTTTCATTGATATTTTCTATTTTCTTGTTCATCTCTTTTTTATTAATTTCTGTTCTAACCTTTATTTCCTTCCTTCTAACTTTGGGTTTAGTTTATTTTTCTAGTTCATTGAGGTGTAAAGTTGTTTATTTGTGAGATTTCTCATTTCTTAATAGAGGCATTTATCACTAAGAACTTCCCTCTTAGAACTGTCTTTTGATGAACTCCCTAAGTTTTGTATGCTGTATTTTCCTTTTTTATTGAGGTATTTCTTGACTTCTTCTTTTACCCATTGGTTGTTCTGTAGCCTATTGTTTAATCTCCACATTTTTGTGAATTCTTCAGTTTTATTCTTGTAATTGACGTCTAATTTCATATTTGTGGTGGGAATAAATGCTTGATATGATTTCAGTTTCTTAAATTTATTAAGAACTTCTTTTGTGACCTAACATGTGATGCATCATGAGGAATGTTCCATGTGCACTTGAAGAATGTACATCTGCTTTTGGATGGAATATTCTGTAAACGTCTGTTTAGTTTACATCCAATATTTCCTTATTGATTTTTTGTCTCGATGATCTATCCATTGATGACAGTGGGATTTTGAAGTCCTGTACTATTATTGTATTGCTCTCTATTTCTCCCTTTATGTCTGTTAATATCTGCTTTATATATTTAGGTGTTCCTATGTTGGGTGCATAAATATTTACAAATGTTATATTCTCTTGTTGGTTTGACCCTTTTATTATTATATAATGCCCTTCTTTGTCTCTTATTTCAGTCTTTGTCTAAAAGTCTATTTTGTCTAATAAGTACAATGAACCATGCTTTCTTTTGGCATAGGGTATCTTTTCCTTTTTCCATCACTTCACTTTCAGTCTGTGTGTAACCTTAAAACAGAAATGAATCTCTTGTAGGCAGCATATAGTTGCATCTTGTTTTTTGTCCTTATAAGCCCCCCTTTTTTTTTGATTGGATATTTAGTCGATTTACATTTAAAGTAATTAGTGATAGGTGTGGACTATTGACACTTTGTTAGTTGTTTTCTAGCTGTTTTGTAGTTTCTTTGTTCCTTTCTTCTCTTGCTCTCTTCCTTGTTATTTGATGGTTTTCTATAGTGGTATGCTTAGATTTATTTACCTTTTGTGTATCTACTATAGGTTTCTGGGTTTGTGGTTACTATGAGGCTTATATATAAAATTTTAGAGTTATATACCACTTTAGAGTTATAATAGTCTATTTTAAGCTGATAACAGCTAAAATTTAAACACGTAATTAAGGTCTACATTTTTACTTTCACCCCTCCCACACATTATGTTTTTGTGTCACAGTTTACATCTTTTTATTTTGTGTATCCTGTAAATAGCCTTGTTGTAGGAGAAAAGGCTTATCCTATGTTGCTAATAATTTGGTTTAGCTACACAGTTTTAAAATCTATATAATGGATATAACATTTACTATGATGACTAGAAACAAAAAACCTAAACTAAATTAGCTCACCTCCCAAAAAAAGCAAAATGAAAAAACACACATACACACAAAACAAACCCAAACAAGAAACGAACACAAAGAGCTCTTGGAGTTCTGAAATACCATGAGATTTTAGTGTAGGATCTCTGTCAAAACTATGGCTGTCTCACACAGTGTTTTCTCTCATCCCAGCCATCAGATGATTTTTCACAAATTCACATCAAATATGTGTTTTCGTACCACAGCTTCTTCATTAGATGGTGATCTCCTCTGAAGGAGACATTGCTTTAGTAATCTTTGTATTATCTGCATTTAGTATAGTGACTGGCATATAGTACCAGGACGGTAAGTGTTGACTGAATATAACTTTAACCCTTCTCCCTTTCTTCTTCAAGGCAGAATTTGAACAGCACCCATCTCAAAGGGCTTACCTTTTATTCATGTTTTTGATGGTATTGATAGGTTTTATTTTAATGTACTTCATGTATCTTGAAAATTACCTTGATTTTGTATAAGCTGAGATAGGTGTAATAGGTATAATTAAAAGGGCAAAATCCTGTGTGTTTTTCATGAATAAGCAGATTGATTTAAGTAAGTCTTTCAATGGATGGCAACTATTTCATTATATTGGAATGAGAATAATAGGTAGGGGAGGACTATAGTTTTCCTCTTCAACAGACTTTATGGCTAGGGGTTATGCTCTACTTAAAATCAGTTTCTGGTGTGTGGTTTCTTGCTGATATCATTATGCCACAGGCACCACCATGCAAGTTTGGTCAAGTCCTATCACTCTGTTCTGCTGGGCACACCGACATTCTCCTTGAACAGAAGGTTAGCTTGAAGTTGATAATTTTCTAGTAAGATCCAGCTAACTTTCTTGAAATCACTGTATAGTTTTAATAATGGAGTCTTGAGTTCACTGTATGCCTTCCTTGGTCATCTGGAAAGCAGAGTAAGGCAAGGTGCTTATACTGGAGGTCCAAGACTAGGGAGTTAAGGCTGAGGAAGAAAAGAGTAAATGACATGAAGACACAAAGCAGTATGATATTATGTGCTATTAGCCATCTTTATACAATGAGCTGAAATAACACTTGTCATGTGTGTTCAGTTGGCAAAAGGAGAATGACCATACTACCTCATGGATTGTTGTATTAAATATGTTAATCTAGGGCTTCCCTGGTGGTGCAGTGGTTAAAAATCTGCCTGCCAATGAAGGGGACATGGGTTCGAGCCCTGGTCCAGGAAGATCCCACATGCCGCAGAGCAACTAAGGCCATGCACCACAACTACTGAGCCTGTGCTCTAGACCCCATGAGCCACAACTACTGAGCCCACGTGCCACAACTACGGAAGCCCATGTGCCTAGAGCCCATGCTCTGCAACAAGAGAAGCCACTGAAATGAGAAGCCCGTGCAACGCAACAAGGAGTAGCCCCCGCTCACCGCAACTAGAGAGGGCCGGCGTGTAGCAACAAAGACCCAATGCAGCCAAAAATAAATTAACATATTTTTTATATAAATTTATTTATCTATGTAATTGTGCTTAGAATACTGCATATAGTAAGAACTGTTTAAGTATTCGCTATCAGCTATTTATTTTAGAAATGATCCTTGCTCCAGGGCTCATGATATAGTTTGGGTAAACTCATAAATTAAAACTGGCTTGGATTATATTCTATTTCTAAAATAAAGTTCTTACTGAATCAGTAAATATTAAAAAATCACTATGCTTGAGAAACAAAGAATAGGATAATGTCTTAGTCTGGGGCCTCTAGAAATCAGAGCCTAAGTTAAGGATTAGGGTGCTACAACTTTAAGAGGTACAAGCCCAGGGCAGTGAGTGAGAGGGAAGAGGGGAAGAGAGTCAAAGAATGGTATGAAGCAATTCAAGTGTTACCCTGTGGCTACACAATAGGCTATTGAGGACATAGCACACACCTCAGCGGTTGTATTCACTCACCACACAGGGCTTCACCAGGAAAGAGCCACACCTCAAAAGTTCACAGGGGAGAGAAAGGAGAGACCTTTTATCTGTCTCCTTTCTCCTGTCTTCTGTTTCCTGTTGGTCCTCAAGGGGAGCTAAATCTCCTGTATCACTAGCCCATCAATAGCTCTTCAGGGAGTCAGATCCATGTCTTGCATTATGGTACTTCATCTAAATCCAGAAGTAGAGAGGCAACTCTGCATGAGTAAGATAAGAGAGAAAAGAAGGAAGCTTCTGTGTCCATAGGTTGGATAGAATTACCTGCAATTTGGTATTCTTCCCTCAATGACTCCTGGATGGATTTGTATACACCTTTTATATCACTCTGGTTAAAAAAAAAAAAAAAAAACCCCACAAACAAGCCAGTGTCTTGACAGTGTCTGCTTGATTAAGACCGTTAACCACTTTCCCCTACCCCTAGCTCTGGTGGATCACTCAGTGAAGAATATACAATACTCGTATCTACTGTTAAATCCTAAAATCCCTGAGGATAGGAACCATGCATTATCTTCTCTGGATTTCTCAAAGCACTCAGCAACTAGATGGTCATGGATGAATAAATAAATATTGGTCATAGTGGTTAGCCTTTAGATCCTGTCTGCCACATCTGCTATCATTTTCTTCTCATTTCTACCTTCAGGGACTGGTCCAATTGTCACCTTAACTAAAAATGATAAAATTTTCCTGAGAGATCTCGTTGTATGAGAGATCCCCCATCAAATTTGCCGTGGCATTTTACTTGAAAATCTGAATGCATCCCGTGCTGTTTTGCACTGCAATCTAGTTAAATGCATATTTTAAACATCTCATTTTTACTTTATTCAGTAAACTTTGAAAACCTATGTCTAGGATGTAGAGTTACATAAATGAGAAGACTTGGTCATTATCTTCAAGGAACTTATGATTCAGGAGAGAGGGATTCACAAAACAATATCTCCATCACAGTCATATTGTTATGCTCAAGCGGTAATGTGAGTAGAAAGAAAAGAGAGGCTTTAAGGAAGTTCTCACAGAGGAAATCATGCTAGAGTTTAAAAATGAGAGGGGAATGAATGTGTATGTTTTAGGGAAAATGAGGCTGGAGGGTCATGGATATTGGACAGCTGTGGGGGGGGTGTTTCTTGTGCTGCAGGGATGCACTGGTGAGAAGACAGTTGTACTCTTGTGAGGCTGAGGCACAGGACATATGGGAGAGAGCTGGAGAGATCAGGCTGAGTAGGAAAGTTACGGCTAGTAGGAGAGCATGATGAACTATACACTACAGATATTATCGTAGGGGCAAAGGAGGGTCACTGGAGCACTATAAGTAGAAGGGACGATGCAAGCTTCCTGAGGGTCAGGAACTATATCTTGGACACATTTGTTTCCTTCATGGTGCCTAGCAGAGCTCCTATGTACCCCACACTCAGTGAATTTTGTTTAAAAGATGAAGCTGCCATAGTTATGGGACAGCACATGAAAGGCACAGATCTTAACATTTACTGTCTTGCTGTGAATTCTTAGAATTTTTTGTTCCTGGGGACAAACTTCTGACTTACAACCTTGTATTTCATACAACTTTGTTCTTCAAAAATTGCTGCTGTATAATACTTTTTGTCAATTAGTTGGAATTGCATTTGGTTAATGGCATATGTAATTAGCCATCTTATCTTGCTCAGAAGGGCACCTAACAAGAGGTAAAATGAGCTATTTTCAGTGGTTGTTAAACTACTGAGCCACAGGAATGGAGGTTGAGACCCTTTAAGGGCTCAGAGGAAATGGAGCTGAAACTAAAAAAAAAAAAAAAAAAAAAAAAAATACTATCACAAATGGAAAAACTATTCTGTAAAAGGGGAGAGAACTCAAGTCTGATTTTTGGGATTATGCTGCCATATATATTAAATTCCCAGAGTCGGTTAACCTCTTCTACCACACTCCCAAGCTGCATTTTTCCTTTTCCCATTTACATAAATATTGAACCAAAGGAGATAATTGCTTAGTTTCATAAATCTATTGTTTATCCTATCAAACTACAAAAAGTTGGTTACTAATTAAAATTTAACAAAAATCAGCTACATAAAATAAGAGTGTTAATAGAAAAGCTAACATTTATTTTGTGTTTACTATGGACTATATAACGTTTGAAGTACTCTACATGTATTCTTATTTAATCCTTGTAATAACTCTGGATAACAAAATGGAGTAACTGCTTGATTACACTTTAGTAAGGAAATAATTATTCTCTACCCATGCTTGTCTCTAGAGCTGTGCTGTCCAGTGCAGTAGCCACTAGCCACATGTGGCTATTTTTTGATAAATTTAAAGTAAAAAATTTAGTTCCTCTACCACACTACCCCATTCTAACTGCTCTATAGCCGTGAGTGGCTAGTGGTTACCATATTGCATAGCACAGCTACAGAACATTTCCATCATCAGAGAAATTTCTGTCGGGCAGTGCTGTTCTAGAGAGACTTGACAAATACTGTCCCAGAGCTCAGAGCATTTAGACTTAGAAGAGAACTAAGAGGTTATCTGGTTCAATATCTTTATTTCCAGTGAAAAAATTATTTGTCAAAGCCGGTAAGGGACTTGCTTAAGATCACACAGTTTATAATTGAGAGAGCCACGACATAAACTTACACATCTTTATCCATCACATGCACTGCTAGATCCAGGTAATGCACAGCAGGAAGAGGGCAGTGAGGATGTGATAATAGCCACAGCCTTGGCCATAAGTGCTTCTGTAAACAGTAATCTCAGGGAGGGTATGACTGTGGGAGGATTCAACTCCAAAGGGCATGGGCTAGTGTTCATTATTCTCCTGTGGATACCCAGATGCTAATCCAGGTGAAAGAAGAGCACCAAGGAGCAACAGGGTGCCCTGTACAATGGGACTGCCTGAGAGGTGGTGGATACAGAATTGAACCTCCATTCCTTCCTTCAAGGGCCAGGGAAGTCTGAAGCTTTCAACAGCCCCTGCTTTTTCTCCTATGATACCCTGTGGCATTTTTACCATGACTTTTGTTCAGCACCTCTGAGAGATGGCTTGTGCCAAAGACTATGTTTTAAAGTTTTCTTATTAGTATTTTCATGGTGACTTTCTTTGATTTAAAAAAAACTTAAAACTTGAAGTATTATAAATACCCTAATTAACATTATGTAATGTATTTCATACATTTCTTTTTACACGTACTATCTCCACGTTCTACAGCCTTAGCCTTTTTCATTTGTATCTAATATTTTAAGCATATCATAAGCAATAATTTAAAAAATAGGTGTTTAAAATATAATTTGTTGTTCCTCCTTCCCCTTTATTTTAAATTTATTGAGGTATTGCGGGTGCTCTAGTGCTTAGCCGGCTTCCTCTTGGCCCTTGCAATTCTCAAACATGCTGAAGGCTTCTTATGCAAGCAGCTCACTGCTGCAGGCCTTCCTCTGGATGCAGGAGCACATTTGTTTGTCCAATGTGGAGTAGGCAAGAAATGATAGAGAGTAATGACAGCTGGGGATTGGTAGATAAATCTCCCCACATTTCTGCTCTGCAAATGGGACAACTCGGTTATGTTTTTACCTCTAAGGGAACCCACAATGAATCATAGCCTTGGGTAATATCCTTCACTTTGCTGTAGGCAGAACCCGAGACTTGCTTCTACTCAATAAATATGGCAAATGTGATGGGCTCGTCACTCCTGTGATGGTATTATGTAAGACACCATCTTAGCAGACTGGAGTGAGAGATTCTCCTGCTGGCCTGGAGAAGTCAGCCGCCATGTTGTGAGTGGGCCTAGAGAGGGCTGCATGGCAAGGAGCTGCAGGCCCTCTGCAGGAGCTGAGGGCCCAGTCCTACAGCCACATGGAGCTGAATTCTACCATCAATTATGTGAAGCTGGAGAAGACACTAAGCGCCAGAAAGAAATGCAGCCTGGCTGACGTCTTGTTTGAAGTTTTATGAAACCCTGAATAGAAAATCCAGGTAAGCTGTGCCCAGACTTAGGACCCATGGAAACTGTGAGATGATAAATGTATGTTGTTTTAAGCTGCTATCTTTGCAGTAATTTGTTACACAGCAGTAGAAAACTATACAAGGTTCTTACACAGCCTCTCAGAGGTGCCCAGTGGGATGGAACCCCAGTGGCTATCAGTGGTAAGCTGTTCATTATTGTATCCCATACTAGGCTTCCTTCTATTTTCTTTCCTACTTCCCTGTTCTCCTAGTGCTACTTCTTGGAATCACCTTCTAAATAAAGTAGTTGTACTCAAATCCTTCTTTTATGACCTGCTTTTGGGAGAACCAAACCTAAAACTTCAGCATTTTGGCTCCTTATTTCTTTTTTCTTTTTATTTATTTATTTATTTATGTATGGCTGTGTTGGGTCTTCGTTTCTGTGCGAGGGCTTTCTCTAGTTGCGGCAAGTGGGGGCCACCCTTCATCGCGGTGCGCGGGCCTCTCATTATCGCGGCCTCTCTTGTTGCGGAGCCACAGGCTCCAGACGCGCAGGCTCAGTAATTGTGGCTCACGGGCCTGGTTGCTCCGCGGCATGTGGGATCTTCCCAGACCAGGGCTCAAACCCACATCCCCTGCACTGGCAGGCAGACTCTCAACCACTGCGCCACCAGGGAAGACCTTTTTTCTTTTTTTTTTTTAAAGTCTTTATTGAATTTGTTACAATATTGCTTCTGTTTTGTGTTTTGGTTTTTTGGCCACCAGGCATGTGGGATCTTAGCTCCCCGACCAGGGATCAAACCCACATCACCTGCACTGGAAGGCGAAGTCTTAAACACTGGACTGCCAGGGAAGTCCCCTGGCTCCTTCTTTCTAACAAGTTATTTTTTAAAATTGTTTTATGAAGATATAATTCATGTCATGCAATTCACCAACTTAAAGTGTACAACTCAACTAAAAAAATATACACAGTTGTGCAACCATCACTACAATTTTAGAACATTTTTTCACCCTAAAAAGAAATCCTATACACACAAGCAGTCACTCCCCATTCCTTTCTACCCTACCCCCCTCCTACCTCAAGACAACCCTAATCTACTTTCTGTCTGTATAGATTTGCCTATTCTGGATATGTCATAGAAATGGAATCATAAAATATGTGACCCTCTGTGAATGCCATCTTTCACTTAGCATAATGTTTTCAAGGTTCATCAATATTGCAGCATGTATCAGTATTTTATTCCTTTTTATTGCTTAGAATTCCATTATATGGATATAGTATGTTTTATTTATCTATTCACCCATTGATGGGCATTTGGGTTTTCACATTTTGGGTATTATGAATAATGCTGCTATGAACATTTATGTACAAGTATTTTTTTTCTAAATATGAGTTCTTTATTAGTTATACATGTTACTAGTTTGTGTTCACTTTCTTCAAGATGTCTTTGATGAAAAGTGCTTAATCTTTTTTAAAAAAAAATATTTATTTATTTATTTATTTGGTTGCACTGGCTCCTTCATTGTGGCAGGCGGGCTCCTTAGTTGTGGCAGGTGGGCTCCTTATTTGTGGCTCCAGGGCTCCTTAGTTGTGGCATGCAAACTCTTAGTTGTGGCATGCATGTGGGATCTAGTTCCCTGACCAGGGATCAAACCCGGGCCCCCTGCATTGCGAACGTGGAGTCTTAGCCACTGTGCTACCAGGGAAGTCCCTATGTACAAGTTTTTGTGTAGACATATGTTTTCATTTCTTTTGGCTATATACCTAGGAGTGAAATAGCTGGGTCATATGGTAACTCTATGCTAAACATTTTAAGGAACTGCCAAAATGTTTTCCAAAGTGATTGCATCATTTTACATTAGCTACCAGCAATGTGCGAGTGCTATAATTTCTTCACATACTTGCCAATACTTGCTATTATCTATCTTTTTGATTGTAGCCATCCTATTATGTATGAAGTGGTATCTCATTGTGGTTTTGATTTGCATTGTCCTAATGACTAATGATATTAAAGGTTTTCATGTGTTACTGACCATTTGTATATATACTTTAGAGAAATGTTATTCACATCCCTTGCCCATTTTAAAATTGAAGTATTGGTCATTTTATTGTTGTTACAAGTCTTCTTTATATATGCTGCATATAAGTCTTATCAGATTTGTTTGCAAATACTTCCATTCTATGAGTTATTTTTTCATTTTCCTTTTTAATTTTTATTGGAGTATAGTTGATTTACAATGTTAGTTTCTGCTATAAAGCAAAGTGAATCAGTTATACATATACATATATATCCACTCTTTTTTAGATTCTTTCCTATACAGGTCATTACAGAGTATCGAGTAGAGTTTGCTGTGCTATACGGTAGGTCCTTATTAGTTGTCTATTTAATATATAGTATTGTGTATATGTCAACCCCAATCTCCCAATTTATCCCTCTCCCCACTTTCCCCCCGGTAACCATAAGTTTGTTTTTCACATCTTTGACTCTATTTCTGTTTTATAAATAAGTTCATTTGTACCATTTTTTAGATTCCACATATAAGCAATATCATATGATATTTATCTTTCTCTGTCTGACTTCACTCAGTATGACAATCTCTGTGCCCATCCATGTTGCTGCAAATGGCATTATTTTGTTCTTTTTACTGGCCGAGTAATATTCCATTGTGTATATGTACCACATCTTCTTTATCCATTCCTCTGTCAATGGGCATTTAGGTTGTTTCATGTCCTGGTTATTGTAAATAGTGCTGCAATAAACATTGGGGTGCATGTATCTTTTCGAATTATGGTTTTCTCTGGATCTATGCCCGGGAGTGGGATTGCTGGAACATATAGTAGTTCTATTTTTAGTTTTTTAAGGAACCTCCATACTGTTCTCCATATTGGCTCTACCAATTTATGTTCCCACCAATAGTGTAGGAGGGTTCCCTTTTCTCCACACCCTCTCCAGCATTGATTGTTTGTAGATTTTTTTGATATTGGCAATTCTGACTCATGTGAATTGTAGTTTTTATTTGTATTTCTCTAATAATTAGTGATGTTGAGCACCTTTTCATGTGCTTTTTGGCCATCTGTATGTCTTCTTCAGAGAAATGTCTGTTTAGATCTTCCACCCATTTTTTAACTGGGTAGTTTGTTGTTTTGATATTGAGCTGCATGAGCTGTTTGCATATTTTGGAGATTAATCCCTTGTCAGTCAATTCATTTGCAAATATTTTCTCCTCACTTTCCTTTTTAAAAATTTATTTTTATTGAGATGTAATTGACATGTAACATTATATAAGTTTAAGATGTACAAAATGTTGATTTGATACACTTATATATTGCAGCATCATTACCACCGTAGCACTAGCTAACACCTCTATCATGCCACATAATTAATATTTATTTTTTGTGGTCGGAACAGTTAAGATCTAGACTCTTAGCAACTTTGAAGTTTATAATACAGTATTGTTGTCTATAATGACTAGGCTGCATCTTAGATGTCCAGGACTTATTTATCTACTGGTTGCAAGTTTGTACTCTTAAACAACATTTCCCCAATTCCCCCATTCCTTAGCCCTGGTAACCACCATTCTGCTCCCTGCTTTTTATGAGTTTGAGTTTTTTAGATTCCAAATTATGGTATCATATAGTATCTGTCTGTCTTTGACTTATCTCACTTAGCATAATGCTCTCAAGGTCCACCCATGTTGTCACAAATGGCAAGATATCTTTCTTTCTTATGGCTAAATAATATTACATTGTATGTATATATACCTCATCTTCTTCATTCATCTATGGATGGACACTTAGATTATTTCCATATCTTGGCTATTGTGAATAATGCTGCAAAATATTGGAGTGCATTTATCTCTTCAATATTCTGTTTTCATTCCCTTTGGATATATACCTAAAAGTAGAATTTCTGGGTCATATGGTAGTTGTATTTTTAATTTTTTGAGAAACCTTCATACTGTTTTCCATAGTTGCTGAACAAATTTGCATTCCCATCAACAGTGTAGAAGTGTTCCCTTTTCTCCATATCCTCACCAACACTTATCTCTTGTCTTGTTGATGATAGCCATTCTTACGGGTGTGAGATAATACATCATGGTAGTTTTGATTTGCATTTCCCTGATGATTATTGATGTTGAGCATCTTTTCATGTGTTTGTTGACCATCTGTATGTCTTCTTTGGGAAAATGTCTATTTAGTTCCTCTGCACATTTTAAAAAATCAAATAGTTTGTTATTGACTTGTATGACTTGTGACTTATTTACATATTTTGGATATTAACCCCCTGTTGAGTATATGGTTTAATAATATTTTCTCCCATTCCACAGGTTGCCTTTTCATTTTTATTGTTTCTTTTTAGTTTATAGTCCTTCTTGTTGATTTTGCTGCTTATACTTTTGGTGTCATGTCTAAAAAATAATTGCCAAGACTGATGTCAGGAGCTTTTCTCCTATGTTTCCTTCGAAAAGTTTTGTGATATCAGGTCTTAGGTTTAAGTCTTTGATCTACTTTGAGTTAAATTTTATGAGTGGTGTATAATAGTGGTCTAATTTCATTCTTCTGCATGTGGTTGTTGAGTTTTACCAACACCATTTGTTGCAGAGTCTATTCTTTCCCAATTTATTGTTCTGGGCTCCCTTGTCAAATATTTGTTGCCCATAAATACACGGGTTTATTTCTGGGCTCTCTATTCTCTTCCATTTGTCTATGTGTCTCTTTTTATGCCAGTACCACACTGTTTTAATTACTATAACTTCATAGTATAGTTAGAATTCAGGAATGTGATGCCTCCAGCTCTGTTCTTCCTTATGATTGCTTTGGATATTCAGGGTTTCTGGTAGTGCCATGAAGATTTTAGGATTGTGTTTTCTATGTCTGTGTAAAAAAGCCATTGGGATTTTGATAGGGATTGCCTTAAATCAATAGACGGCTTTAGGTAGGATGGACATTTTAACAATATTCTTCTGATCCATGAACACAGGCTACCCTTCCATTTGTTTGTCTTGTCTTCAGTTTCTTTCATCAAAGTCTTGTAGTTTTCATTGTACTGATCTTTCACTTCCTTGGTTAAATTTATTCCTAAGTGTTGTTTTTTGATGCTATTGTGAATGGGATACTTTACTTCTCTTTCAGATGTTTTGTTCTTAGTGTATAGAAATGCAACTGATGTCTATATCTTGATACTCTGCAGCTATACTGAATTTGTTGATTTGTGCAACAGTCTTTATGGTTTTCTATATATAAGATCATATCATCCGCAAATAATGGCAATTTGATTTCTTCCTTTATGATTTTAATTGCTTTTCTTTTTCTTGCCCAATTGTTCTAGCTAGAACTTCTAGTACTATTTTGAACAGGAGTGGTGTGAGTGGTCATCCTTGTCCTGTTCCTGATCTAAGAGGAAAAACTTTTAACTTTTCATGGTCAACTATATGTTAGCTGTGGTTTTGTCATATATGGCCTTTTATGTTGAAATATGTTTCTTCTATACCCAGTCTGTTGAGGATTTTTATCATGAAAAAAAATTGCAAATTTTGCCAAACTTTTTTTCACATATATGAGTTTTATATTTTATTCTATTAATGTGGTGTATAACACATTAATTTGCATATGCTGAACCATCCTTGCATCTCAGATAAATCTCATTTAATCATGTACAATCCTTTTAATGTGCTGTTGAATTCTGTTTGCTAATATTTTGTTGAGAATTTTTACATCTGTATTCATTACAAACATTGGTCTATAGTTTCCTTATCTGTAGTGCCCTGGTCTGGCTTTTGGTATCAGGGTAATGTTGGCCTTGTAAAATGACTCTGGAAGTGTTCCCTCTTCAACTTTTTGGAAGAACTTGACAAGGAATGGTGTTAATTCTTCTTTAAATGTTTGGTAGTATTCACCAGTGAAGCCGTCTAGTCCTGGGGTTTTCTTTATTAAAGGTTTTTGATTTCTGATTCAGTCTCCTTACTCATTATTCAGACTTTCTATTTTTCTCTGAATAAGTCTTGGTAGGTTGTATGTTTCTGGGGAATGTGTCTATTTCTCCTAGTTTATTCAATTTGTTGGATATAATTGTTCACAGTAGTCTCTTACTATCCTTTGTATTTCTTAATATTGATTGTAATGTCCCTCTTTAATTTCTGATATTTATTTGAGTCTTCTCTTTTTTTTTTTTTCTTCTTAGCTGGCCCTAGCTATAGGTTTGTTAATTTTGATAACTTAAAAAAAAAAAAAAACCCAGCTCTTAGTTTTGATTTTTTTCCTCATTTTTTTCTGGTCTATATTTATTTCTGCTCTGATCTTTGTTATTTCCTTCCTTCTGCTAGCTTTGGGCTTAGCTTCTTTTTCTAGTTTATTGAAGAGTAAAGTTTGGTTGTTGTTGATCTATTGTCTTAATATATGCATTTATCACTATAACTTTCCTCTCAGAATTATTTTGCAGCATCCATAGGTTTTGGTATTTTTTTTCCTGTTTTCATTTGTTTTGAGAGATTTTTTGATTTTCCTTTTGATTTTTTCTTTGAACCATTGGTTGTTCAGAGTATGTTGTCTACTTTCTGTATATTTGTAGATTTTCCTCCTTTCCTATTGTTGTTGATTTCTAGTTTCATACTCTTGTATTTGGAAAGAATACTTAGCAAATTTAAGAAGGTTCAAATCTTACAATGTATGTTTTATGTCCCATCATATGGGCTGTCCTGGAGAATGCTCTGTGTGCACTTGAGAAGAATACGTATTGTCCTTCCGTTGGATGGATGTTCTATAAATGTCTTTTAGGTCCATTTGGTCTAATGTGTGATTCAAGACCAACATTTCCTCATTGATTTTTCTGCCTATCTTGTTGAACTATCCATTGTTGATAATGGGGCTATTGAAGTCTCATACTATATTGTTGTCTATTTTCCCTTCAGATCTGTTAGTTTTTGCTTAATATATTTAGGTGCTCCAATGTTGGGTATGTATATATTTATGATTGTTATATCTTCTGTTGAATTGATCACTTAATCATTATATATTGACCTTCTTTGTGTATTGCTTCCATTTTTGACTTAAGGTCTATTTAGTCTGTTAATAGAAGGTCTGTAAGTATAGCCACAATCACTTATTTCCTCTTACGGGGAATATCTTTTTTCATCCCTTCACTTTGTGCATATCCTTAAAGCTGAAGTGAGTCCATGTGTATATCTGGTAATAGCCAGACAGACCTTAGTATGGACTGTGAAACCAGCAGAGCAGAAAACCTTCCCCAACCCCTCTTATCAGTCAGGAAAAAAACTGGAGATAGCTGTCCTGGACAGATAGCACAGAAGAGAGAGAAACTGTAGAAGTCTAGCATATAGTTAGTTCTTGTTTTTCTATACAGCTACTCTGTCTTTTGATTAGTGAAATTTAATTCATTTGCACATTTATTTATTTATGGCCACACCATGTGGCATGTGGGATCCTAGTTCCCTGACCAGAGATCGAACCCCTGCCCCCTGTGTTGGGAGCATGGAGTCTTAACCATTGGACCACCAGGGAAGTCCCTAGATTTATTATTGATATGTATGTACTTACTAATGTCACCTTTTAAATTGTCTTCTATTGTGTTCTAATTCCATTTTCCCCCCTTCTTTCTGCCTACATTTGCAAATTTGATTTTTTTCCCCCCATGGTGGTATGTTCTCTTTCTCCTTTCTTTATCTTTGGTACATTTATTCTAGGTTTTTGCTTTGTAATTACCAGGAGGCTTACATAAGATATCTCATACATAAATCAGTCCATTTTAAGCTGATAGCAACTTAACTTCACTTGCCTACAAAAGCTTCACTCTTCTTCTCTCCCCTTTTATATTTTTGATGTCATTGTTTGCCTCTTTTTATTGTATTTTCATTAACAAATTATAGTAGCTGTAATTATTTTAATACTCTTTTCCTTTGACCTTTATACTATAGTGAAGTGGTGAATACATCATCTGATTACAGAATTAGTTTTCTAATCTGTCTGTGTACATACATTTACCAATGTGTTGTATATTTTTGTATGTTTTCATGTTGCTGATAGTGTCTTTTCATTTTAGCTTGACGAACTCCTTTCAGAATTTCTTGCAGGGGTGGCCTAATGGTGATGAACTCCCTTAGCTTTTTTTTTTTTTTCTCCCTAGGAAAGTCTTTATTTCTCCTTCATATTAGAAGGAGAAATTTGCTGTGGATAGAGTACTCTTGGGCTGGCAATCTTTTCTTTCAATACTGTCATTTCATTCTGTCCTGGACTGTAGGGTTTTTGCTGAGAAATCCAATGATAGTCTAATGGGGGTTCCTTTGTAAGTTATCTTCCCCTCACCCCAAATGAGTGGACTTTCTGCTGAGCTCAGTCTACAGGAATCATGTTCCTAAAATTCCCTTTGATATTCTTATGTACCTTTTTCCTGATCTCCTACCTCCTCCCAGTCATGGACCTGCTGCTACAGTACTCTGGGCACAGCTAGAGAGAAACAGGTTTCTCCAGCAGCATCCTAGACACTGGTGTGGCTGGGTACTCATTCATCACTCTCTATTTCCCCTGAAGCAGAGTTTGCTGCTGCCTGGTAGTCCAGCCCCATGCAGTGTTGCCTTGTTGGGGTGAATGGTGGTGGTAGTTGTTCTGGTTCTTCTTTCTTCTTTGTTTTTGTGCTATGTCCAATTTTTTTCCCAGTGGTATACTGGAATCTCTCCTTGGGGAGGCTGGACTTCTACAGTTTCTCTCTCTTCTGTGCTATCTGTCCAGGACAGATATCTCCAGTTTTTTTTCCTGACTGATAAGAGTGGTTGGGGAAGGTTTTCTGCTCTGCTGGTTCCACAGTCCATACTAAGGTCTGTCTGGCTATTACCAGATTTACACATGGACAAGACTCCTCCCAGATCCCTTGGTGTATGGTGCTAGGTCCCCATAGCTCCCACAAAGGCACTTTTGTCTCTGAATGGATGTCTAATGCTTTGTTGAAAAAGGAACAAAAAGCAAGAATGTCTTATGCTGCCATGATGCTCTTTTTCACTTTCTTAATGGTGTCTTTTGAAGCATAAAATTTTTTAATTTTGGTGAAGTGCATTTTATCTTTTCATTTGTTGGTTGTTCTTTTGGTGTTATATCTAAGAAACGATTGTCTAATCCAAGGTCACTGAGATTTATTCTTATGTTTCCTTCTGAGAATTTATAGCTTTAGCTCTTATATTTAGATCTGTGATCCATTTTGACTTACATTTGTGTATGGTGTAAGGAACGTGTCCAAGAACCATGTAGCTTCTTGTGGTCTCGGTATCACTTGTTGAGAAGACTATACTTTCCCCATCAAATTGTCTTAGAACCCTTGTAGAAAATCATTTGACTATAAATATAAGGATTTAATTCTGTTCTCTCAATTCAGTTCCATGTTTCTAAATGTCTAACCTTATGCCAGTACCACACTGTCTTGATTACTATAGTTTTGTAGTATGTTTTTAAAATTGGGACACATGAGTCCTCCAACTTTGTCCTTCTTTTTCATGATTTTCTTAGATATTTTATGTTCCATATCTTTGCATATGAATTTCAGGATGAGCCTGTGAATTTCTGTTTTTTTTTTATTTTTTAAAAGGCAGCTATAATTTTGATGAGGAATGTGTTCAATCTGATGATTGACTTAGCAGTATTCCCTATCTCAACAATATTAAGCCTTCCAATCAATGAACATGAGTGTCTTTCTAAATACTTATATTTTAAATTTCTTTCAGTGAAGTTTTATAGTTTTCAGTGTGTAAGTATTGCACTGTTTTGTTAGTTTTTTTCTAGATAATTATTTTTGATGTTCTGGTAAATGGAATTGATTTCTTAATTTCATTTTTAGATTATTCAATGCTAGTGTATAGAAATACAATTGATATTTTACTTTGACTTTGTATCCTACAAACTTTCTGAACTTGTTTATTCATCGTAATAGTGCTTTGGTGGATTCCTAAGGTTTCTTGAGATACACAATCATGTCATCAGCAAATATAGATAGTTAACTTCTTCCTTTTAAATCTGAGTGTCTTTTACTTTCGTATTTTTTCCTTATCACCCTGGCTAGAACCTCCAGTGCAAATCTGAATAAAAGTGGCCAGAGAAGATTTTCTTATCTTGTAGATCATAGAGGGTAAGCATTCACTTACTAAGTATGATGTTAGCTGTGTTTTTAAAAAATATCAAGAGATGTCTTTTGTCATGGATTGAATTGTCTTCCAAAAAGATATGTTGAAGTCCTAGCCTCTGGTAATTGTGAATGTGGACCTCATTTTAAAATAGTCTTGCAGATGTAATCAAGTTAAGATAAGGTAATTAGGGTGGGACATAATCCAATATGACTGTGTTCTTATAAGGCGAAAAAAGAGACAGAGACATACTCACACACAGGGAAGATGGTCATGTATGACAGAGGCAGAGGTTGGAGCTATGTTGCCAAAAGCAAAAGAATGCCTGGAACTATCAATACAAGAAGCTGGAAGAGACAAGGAAAACTCCTTCTCTAGAGGCTTCAGAGGGAGCATGGCTCCTGGAGCACCTTAGTTTCAGACTTCTAGTCTTATTAACTGTGAGAGAGTAAATTTTTGTTTTAAGACACACCCAGTATGTGGTATTTTGTTACAGCAGACTTAGGAAACTAGCATTCTTTTTGTCAGGCTGAGAAAGTTCCTTTCTTTGCCTGTTACAGATCTATTCAGATTTTCTATTTCTTCTCAAGTCAGTTTTGATAGCCTGATTCTTTTAGATGAAATAGACAATTTCCTTAAGTAATTTATTGGCATAGAGTTGTCCATACTATTCCCCTATAATTCTTCCTGTTTCTGTAACTTTTATAGTCATCTCCCCTTTTCATTCATGATTTTATTGATTTGAGTCTTTTTTCTTTTTTCTCTTGGTAAGTCTAGCAAAATATTGTCAATTTATTGCTCTTTTCAAAGAACTAACTTTTGGTCTTTCTGATTTTTATCTGTTTTTTTCCTATTCTCTATTTCAACAATTACCTCTGTAATTTTTATTTTTTTTTCTTCCTGCTGTTTGATATACATTTAGTTTGCTCTTTTTCCAGAGTCTTAGTGTAGAAAGTTGGGCTATTGATTTGACATCTTTCTCTTTTTGGTAATATAGATGTTTGTAGCATAAATTTCCCCTCTAAGCACTGCTTTAGCTCATGCCCTTATGTTTTGGAATATTATATTTTTATTCACATTCATATTAAATTCTGACTAAATATAGAAACTTTAGTTTTATTCCTTTTTGCTATTATTGTCATATATATGGCAACTGTCTATGTTATAAGTTCAATATGGTTTACTATTTTTAAGAATCTCTCTCCATTTATTTAGATTTTATTTGATTTCTTTCCACAATATCTCAGTTTCCTGGACATAGATTTGTGCATACTTTGCTAGATTTACAATTCATTATTCCATTTTTGGGTGCTATTGTAAACAGTATTTTAAAAAATTTCAGTTCTGAACATCTGAAACTAACATAATATTGTGTGTCAACTATATTTTAATTAAAACATTCATTAGTCAGAAAACATTTTCAATTCTGATTACTCATTGCTGGTACAGAGGAAATATACTGACTTTTTTCCCTTACAGTTCTGTTAAGATAAAATTGACATATAGCACTGTAGAAGTTTATAAACAATACAGTTTTATAATTATTTTCTTATAATCTTATGTATTTAAAATAAACTGAAAGAAGGGAAGAGAAAGATTTATACAGTCTGTATATGTACCTATGCATAAACCTCTTCTTCTGCTCCTTATTTCTTTGTGTGGATTTGAATTTCTGTTTGATGCTATTTTCTTTCAAAATGAAAGACTTTCTCTTGTATTTCTTATAAGACAGGGTGTGTTGGCAACAAATTCTTACTCTTTGTTTATTTGGAAATGTCTTTATTGCACCTTCATGTTTAACATTTTTAAAATTAATAGACTTTATTTTAGAGCAGTTTTAGGTTTATAGAAAGATTGAACAGAAATTACAAAAAGTTCTGTACATTTCCCCTTTGTCCACCCACAGTTTCCTGCACAGCTAACATCTTGCATTGGTGTGGTACATGTTTTACAATTGATGAATCAATATTGATATATCATTATTAAATAAAGTCCATAGTTTACACTAGGTGTCGTCCTTTGTAGTGTACAGTTCTATGAGTTTTGCCAAATGCATAATGTCATATATCCACCATTACAATAACATAAAAAATAATTTCACTTCATTAAAAATCCTCCTCCCTTAACCTTCGTCCTCTTTCCCTTAACCTTCCTTGGCAGCCACTGTCTTTTTAAATACTGTCTCTATAGTTTTGCCTTTTCCAGAATGTCATATAGTTGGAATCATTTAATGCACAGCTTTTTCAAACTGACTTCTTTCACTTAGAGGAAACTTAAATGCATACTGCTATCTTTCCATGGCTTGAAAGGTTCATTTCTTTCTATCATTTAATAATATTCCATTGCATGGATGGGCCACAGTTTGTTTATTCATTGACCTATTGAAGGACATCTTGGTTGCTTCCAAGTTTTGGTACTTATGAATAAAGTTGCTATAAACATCCATGTGCAGGTTTTTGTGTGGACAAAGTTTTCAGTTTCTTTGGATAAGTACCTAGAAGCAAGATTGCTGGAATGTGTGACTATGCTTAGCATTGTAAGAAACTGCCAAACTGTTTTCCAAAGTGGCTGGACCAATTTGCAATCCCCCTGGCAATGAATGAGAGTTCTTGTTGTTCCACATCCTTACCAGCATTTGGTGGTGTTGGTGTTTTGGATTTTAGCCATTCTGATAGGTATGTAGTGGTATCTCAGTGTTATTTTAATTCACAATTCCCTAATTACATATAATGTTGAGCATTTTTCCATATGCTTATTTGCTATCTGTACATCTTCTTTGGTGAGGTGTTTGTTAAATTCTTTTACCTACTTCTTAACTGGGTTGTTTTTCTTATTGTGGAATTTAAAGAGTTCTTCATGTATATTGGATTCAACTCCTTTATCAGATAAGTGTTTTGCAAGCATTTTCTCCCAGTCTGTGGCTTGTCTTCTCATTTTATTAATGACGTCTTACACAGAGCAAAAGTTGTTAATTTTAATGATGTCCAACTTAAAAACTTTTCTGTCATGGATTGTGCTTCTGGTAGTGTATCTCAAAACTCATTGCCAAACTGAAGAACCCCTAGATTTTCCCTTAATTTATCTTCCAGAAGCTCTATAGTTTTGTTTTATATTTAGATCTACCATCCATATTGAGTTAATATTTGTCAAATGTGTAAGGTCCGTGTCTAGATTCAATTGTTTTGCGTGTGGATGTCCAGTTGTTCCAGTGCTCCTTTCTCCTTTGGATTGCCCTTGCTTCTTTGTCAAAGATTAGTTTACTATATTTGTATAGGTCTATTTCTAGGACCTCTATTATGTTTCATTGGTCTTTTTGTCTATCCTTCCATTCATAGTACAGTACCCATTGAAGTTGGGTAATATTAGTCCTCTGACTTTGTTCTTTTTTATTATCATGTTCACTGTATGTAAATTAAATTATCATGTAAACCTTTTTTTTTTATAGGAGAATATTTTTATTTTTAATTTTTTTAACTTTTTATTTTATATTGATGTATTGTTGATTTACAATGTTGTCATAGTCTCAGGTGTACAGCAAAGTGATTCAGTTATTCATATACATGTGTCTTTTCCCATTTAGGTTGCTACATAACATTGAGCAGAGTTCCCTGTGCTATACAGTAGGTCCTTGTTGGTTATCCATTTTACATATAGCAGTGTGTACCTGTCAATCCCAAAATCCCTAACTATCCCTTCCCCTACAGTTCCCCCCTGGTAAGCATAAGTTCATTCTCTAAGTCTGTGAGTATGTTTGTGTTTTGTAAATAAGTTCATTTGTATCATTTCTTTTTAGATTCTACATATAAGTGATATCATATGATATTCCTCTTTGTCTTACTTCACTCAGTATGACAATCACTAGGTCCATCCATGTTACTGCAAATGGCATTATTTCATTCTGTTTAATGGCTGAGTAATATTTCATTGTATACATGTACCACATCTTCTTTATCCATTCCTCTGTTGATGGACACTTAAATTGCTTTTGTGTCTTGGCTATTGTAAACAGTGCTGCAATGAACACTGGGGTACCTGTAGCCTTTCGGACCATGTTTTTCTCCAGATATATGCCAAGGAGTGGGATAGCAGGATCACATGGTAGCTTTATTTTTAGGTTTTTAAGGAACCTCCATACTGTTCTCCGTAGTGGTTGTACCAATTTACATTCTCACCAACAGTGTAAGAGGGTTCCCTTCTCGCCACACCTTCTCCAGCATTTGTTGTTTGTGGATTTTTTGATGAGAGCCATTTTGACTGGTGTGAGATGATATCTCATTGTAGTTTTGATTTGCATTTCTCTAATAATTAGCAATGTTGAACATCTTTTCATGTGCCTCTTGGCTATCTGTCTTCTTTGGAGAAATGTCTATTTAGGTCTTCTGCCCATTTTTTGATTGGGTTGTTTGCGTTGATGATATTAAGCCGTGTGAGCTGTTCGTAAATTTTGGAGACTAATCCCTTGTCGGTCACATCATTTGCAAATATTTTCTCCCAATCTGTGGGTTGTCTTCTTGTTTATGGTTTCCTTTGCTGTGCAAAAGCTTATGAGTTTAATTAGGTACCAGTTGTTTATTTTTGTTTTTATTTCCATTATTCTGGGAGATGGATCAAAAAAGATATTGCTGTGATTTATATCAGAGTGTTCTGCCTATGCTTTCCTCTAAGTGTTTTATAGTGTCCTGTCTCAAATTTAGGTCTTTAATCCATTTTGAGCTTATTTTTGTGTATGGTGGTGTTAGAACATTCCCTTTCATTTTTTTTACATGTAGCTGTCCAGTTTTCCCAGCACCATTTATTGAAGAGACTGTCTTTCCCTCATTGTATAGTCTTTCCTCCTTTGTTGTAGATTAATTGACCATCGGTGTGTGAGTTTATTTCTGGGCTTTCTATCCTGTACCGTATTTCTATTTTTGTTCCAGTACCATACTGTTTTGATGACTATAGCTTTGTAGTATAGTCTGAAGTCTGGGAGCCTGATTCCTCCAGCTCTGTTTTTCCTAAGAGTACTTTGGCTATTCGGGGTCTTTTGTGTCTCCATACAAATTAAAATTTTTTTTGTTCTAGTTCTGTGAAAAATGCCATTGGTAATTTGATAGGGATTGCATTGAATCTGTAGATTGCCTTGGGTAGTATAGTCATTTTGACAATATTGATTCTTCCAATCCAAGAACATGGTATATCTTTCCATCTGTTTGTGCCTTCTTCGATTTCTTTCATCAGCGTCTTATAGTTTTCAGAGTACAGGTCTTTGTCTCCTTATGTAGATTTATTCCTAGGTATTTTATTCTTTTTGATGCAATAGTAAATGGGATTGTTTCTTAAATTTCTCTTCCTGATCTTTCATTGTTAGTGTATAGAAATGCAGTGGTTCTGTGTGTTAATTTTGTAACCTGCAACTTTACCAAATTCATTGTTGAGCTCTCGTGGTTTTCTGATAGTATCTTTAGGATTTTCTATGTATAGTATCATGTCATCTGCAAACAGTGACAGTTTATCTTCTTTTCCAATTTGGATTCCTTTTATTTCTCTTTGTTCTCTGATTGCTGGAGCTAGGACTTCCAAAACTATGTTGAATAAAAGTTGTGAGAGTGGACATTCTTATTTTGTTCCTGATCTTAGAGGAAATGCCTTCAGCTTTTCACTGTTCAGTATGATGTTAGCTGTAGGTTTGTCATATGGCCTTTATATGTTAAGGTATATTCCCTCTATGCCTACTTTCTGGAGAGTTTTTATCATAAATTGGTGTTGAATTATGTCAAAAGCTTTTTCTGCATCTATTGAGACAATTGTATGGCTTTTATTCTTCAGTTTGTTGGTGTGGTGTATCACATTGATTGATTTTCAGATATTGAAAAATCCCTGGAACTTCCCTGGTGCCACAGTGGTTAAGAATCCTCCTGCCAATGCAGGGGACATGGGTTCAATCCCTGGTCCGGGAAGATCCCACATGCCTTGGAGCAACAAAGCCTGTGTGCCACAACTACTGAGCCCGTGCTCTAGAGCCCGCAAGCCACAGCAACTGAAGCCCGTGTGCCTAGAGCCCATGCTCTGCAAGAAGAGAAGCCACCGCGATGAGAAACCCACACACCACAACAGAGTAGCCCCCGCTCTCTGCAACTAGAGAAAGCCCGCACGCAGCAACGAAGACCCAATGCAGCCTAAAATAAATAAATAAAAAATACATTTATATTTATTTACATTATTTAACATACTGTAAATAGACCCCCACCCCCACGTCCTCAGCCTCATCATTCTAACCATCTCCCACCCCCCGCCCCGTCCCAATCTGTGGCTCTCAGTTCCAGCAGTGCTGAATGCTGCTCTCCTCCCCTCCCCAGCACCACGTGCCAGGCTGTGTCTTACCATGGAGTTTGCCTTCATGCTGTCCCATTTGTTGGAATGCCCCACCCCCACCTTAGTAGCCCTCTCCTCATCTTGAAGACTGGGCACAGATTTCACCTTTTCCAGCATGTTTCTACCCTCTTCCCAAGTCGGAATAAGATAAAACTTCTGCATAATAACTTCCCGATAAAAATGTGTGCCTCTCTTATGAAAAAAATATTTTTTTATAAACAAAGGGAAAGAAAAATCCCTGCATCCCTGGGATAAATCCCACTTGATCATGGTGTATGATCCTTTTAATGTATTGTTGGATTCAGATTGCTAGTATTTTGTTGAGAATTTTTGCATCTATGTTCATCAGTGATGTTGGCCTGTAATTTTCTTTTTTGTGGTATCTTTGTCTGGTTTAGGTATTGGGGTAATGGTGGCCTCATAGAATGAGTTTGGGAGTTTTCCTTCCTCTGCAGTGTTTTGACCAGTTTCAGAAGGATAGGTGTTAACTCTTCTCTGAATGTTTGATAGAATTTTCCTGTGAAGCCATCAGGTCCTGGACTTTTGTTTGATGGAAGATTTTTAAATCACAATTTCAATTTCAGTGCTTGTGATTGGTCTGTTCATATTTTCTATTACTTCTGGTTCAACCTTCGGAGATTGTACCTTTCTAAGAATTTGTCCATTTCTTCCAGGTTGTCCATTTTATTGGCATACACTTGCTTGTAGTAGTCTCTTATGGTCCTTTGTATTTCTGCGGTGTCAGTTGTGACCTCTTCATTTTCATTTTTAATTTTATTGATTTGAGTCCTCTCCCTTTTTTTCTTGATGAATCTGGCTAAAGTTTTATCAATTTTGTTTATCTTTTCAAAGAACCAGCTTTTAGTTTCATCTTTGCTGTTGTTTTCTTCGTTTCTATTTCATTTATTTCTGCTCTGATCTTTATGATTTCTTTCCTTCTGCTAACTTTGGGTTTTGTTTGTTCTTCTTTCTCTAGTTGCTTTAGGTGCAAGTTTAGGTTGTTTTTTTGAGATTTTTCTTCTTTCCTGAGGTAAGATTTTATTGCTGTAAACTTCCCTCTTAGAACTGCTTTTGTTGCATCCCATAGGTTTTGAATCCTTGTGCTTTCATTTTCATTTGTCTCTAGGTATTTTTTGATTTCCTCTTTGATTTCTTCAGTGATCCATTGGTTGGTTAGTAGCATATTGTTTAGCCTCACATGTTTGTGTTTTTTACAGTTTTTTTTCTTGTAGTTATTTCTAATCTCATAGCATTGTGGTTGAAAAAGATGCCTGATATGATTTCAATTTTCTTAAATTTACCAAGGCTCGCTTTGTGGCCCAGCATGTGGTCAATTCTGGAGAATGTTCTGTGTGCACTTGAGAAGAATATGTATTTTGCTGCTCTTGGATGGAATGCTCTATAAATATCAATTAAGTCCATCTGGTCTAATGTGTAATTTAAGGCCTGTGTTTCTTTATTAACTTTCTGTCTAGATGGTCTGTCCATTGAAGAAAGGGGTGTTAAGGGCCCCCACTATTATTGTGTTACTGTTGATTTCTCCCTTTATGGCTGTTAGTATTTGCCTTATGTATTGAGGTGCTCCTATGTTGGGTGCATAAATATTTACAATTGTTATATCTTCTTCTTGGATCGATCACTTGATCATTATGTAGTGTCCTTCTTTGTCTCTTACAATAGTCTTTATTTTAAAGTCTATTTTGTATGATATGAGAATTGATACTCCAACTTTCTTTTGATTTCCATTTGAATGGAATATCTTTTTCCATCTCCTCACTTTCAGTCTATATGTGTACCTAGGTCTGAAGTGGGTCTCTTGTAGACAGTATATATATGGTTTTCTTTTTGTATCCATTCAGCCAGTCTATGTCTTCTGGTGGGAGCATTTAATCCATTTACATTTAAGGTAATTATTGATATGTATGTTCTTCTTGCCATTTTCTTAATTGTTTTGGGTTTGGTTTTGCAGGTCTTTTTTCTTCCCTTCCTCTCTTGTTCTCTTCTCTTGTGGTTTGATGACCCTCTTTAGTGTTGTTTGGGTTGCTTTTTCTTTTTTGTGTGTGTATCTATTGTAGTTTTTGGGTTTGCTGTTCCCATGAGGTTTTGATATAGCAGTCTATATATGTATGAGGTTGTTTTAAGTTGCTGGTCTCTTTCCCACCTAGAGGAGTTCCTTTAGCATTTGTTGCAAAGCTGGTCTGGTGGTGCTGAATTCTCTTAGCATTTGCTTGTCTGTAAAGCTTTTGATTTCTCTGTCAAATCTGAATGAGAGCCTTGCTGTGTAGAGTATTCTTGGTTGTAGGTTCTTCCCTTTCATCACTTTAATTATATTGTGCCACTCCCTTCTGGTCTGCAGACTTTCTGCTGAATAATCAACTGATAACCTTATGGGAGTTCCCTTGTATGTTATTTGTCATTTTTCCATTGTTGCTTTTAATATTTTTTCTTTGTCTTTAATTTTTGTCAATTTGATTACTATATCTTGGCATGTTCCTTCTTGGGTTTATCCTGCCTGGGACTCACTGTGCTTCCTGGATTAGGTGACTGTTTCCTTTCCCATGTTAGGGAAGTCTTCAGCTATTATCTCTTCAGATACTTGCTTAGGTCATTTCTCTCTCTGTTCTGCTGAGACCCCTATAATGCTAATGTTGGTGCATTTAATGTTGTTCTAGGAGTCTCTTAGACTGTCTTCATTTATTTTAACTTTATTTTTCTTTATTCTGTTCCATGACAGTGATTTCAGTCATTCTGTCTTCCAGGTCACTTATCCATTCTTCTGCCTTAGTTATTCTCCTATTGATTCCTTTTAGTGTATTTTTCACTTCAGTTTTTGTATTGTTCCTCTCTGTTTGTTTGTTCTTTATTTCTTCTAGTTCTTTGTTAAACATTTCTTTTATCTTCTCAATCCTTGCTTCCATTCTTTTTCTGAGATCCTGGATCATCTTTGCTATCATTATTCTGAATTCTTTTTCCAGAATGTTGCTTATCTCCACTTCACCTAGTTGTTTTTCTGGGGTTTTATCTGGTTCCTTCATCTGAGACATATTCCTCTGCCATTTCATTTTGTGTAACTTTCTGTGATTGTGGTTTTTGTCCCGCAGGCTGCCAGGTTGTAATTCTTGCTTCTGCTGTCTGCCCTCTTCCATGTAAACTTTAAAATCAATTTGTTGATATCCACAAAGTAACTTGGTGGGATATTGATTGGGTTTGTGTTGAAACTATAGATCAAGTTGGGAAGAACTGATATCTTAGGAATATTGAGTCTTACTATACATGAGCAATAGAATATTTTTGCATTTTAGATATTTGATTTCTATCATCAGAGTTTTGTGGTTTTCCTCATGAGGATCTTATACCTATTTTGTTAGACTTACACTAAGTGTCCACTTTTTGTGGGGAGCTTATATAAATGGTAATGTTCTCTTAATTTGAAATCCCACTATTTCATTGCTGGTATATAGGAAAGCAATTGGCTTTTTTATGTTAACCTTGGATCTTTCAAGCTTTCTATACTCACATATTAGTTTCAGGAGGGTGTTTTTTTTTTTTGTCAATTCTTTAGGATTTTCTACGTAGACATTCATGTAACCAGCAAAGATATTTTATTTCTTTCTTCATGGTCTGTATAACTTTTATTTTATTTTCTTATTGTATTAGCTAGGACCTCCAGGAAACTGTTGAACAAGAGTGGTGGGAGGGGGAACTGGCATTTCTGAAGCATAGTTTTGATAGATATAGAATTCTTGGTTTACATTTTTCTTTCAGCACTTTGAATGTATCATTCCACTGCCTCTGGTCTCCATTTATTTTTTCTGATAAGTCAGCTATTAATCTTATTGTGGTTCTCTTGCTCCCCTTAAAATATTATCTTTGCCTTACATCATTTTTTACCCTGATGTGTCTGTCTTTGTATCTCTTTGCATTTGTCCTACTTGGATTTCACTGAGCTTCTAGCATATGTAGATTAATATAATATATCAAGTTCAGAAAGTTTACAGCTATTTTTTTAAACATCTTTATTTGAGTATAATTGCTTTACAATGGTGTGTTAGTTTCTGCTTTATAACAAAGTGAATCAGTTATACATATACATATGTTCCCATATCTCTTCCCTCTGGCATCTCCCACCCTCCCTCTCCCACCCCTCTAGGTGGTCACAGAGCACCAAGCTGATCTCCCTGTGCTATGTGGCTGCTTCCCACTAGCTATCTATTTTAAGTTTGGAAGTGTATATATGTCCATGACACTCTCTCACTTTGTCACACTTACCCTTCCCCATCCCCATATTCTCAAGTCCATTCTCTAGTAGGTCTGTGTCTTTATTCCCATCTTACCACTATGTTCTTCATGACCTTTTTTCCCCCTTAGACTCCATACATATGTGTTAGCATACTGTATTTGTTTCTCTCTTTCTGACTTACTTCACTCTGTATGAAAGACTCTACATCCATCCACCTCACTACAAATAACTCAATTTCGTTTCTTTTTATGGCTGAGTAATATTCCATTGTATATATGTGCCACATCTTCTTTATCCATTTATCTGATGATGGACACTTAGGTTGCTTCCATGTCCTGGCTATTGTAAATAAAGCTGCAATGAACATTTTGGTACATGACTCTTTGAATTATGGTTTTCTCAGGGTATATGCCCAGTAGTGGGATTGCTGGGTTGTATGGTAGTTCTATTTTTAGTTTTTTAAGGAACCTCCATACTGTTCTCCATAGTGGCTGTATCAATTTACATTCCCACCAACAGTGCAAGAGTGTTCCCTTTTCTCCACACCCTCTCCAGCATTTATTGTTTCTAGATTATTTGATGATGGCCATTCTGACCAGTGTGAGATGATATCTCATTGTAGTTTTGATTTGCATTTCTCAAATGATTAGTGATGTTGAGCATTCTTTCATGTGTTTGTTGGCAATCTGTATATCTTCTTTGGAGAAATGTCTATTTAGGTCTTCTGCCCATTTTTGGATTGGGTTGTTGGTTTTTTTGCTATTGAGCTGCATGAGCACCTTGTAAATTTTGGAGATTAATCCTATGTCTGTTGCTTCATTTGCAAATATTTTCTCCCATTCTGAAGGTTGTCTTTTGGTCTTGTTTATGGTTTCTTCTGCTGTGCAAAAGCTTTTAAGTTTCATTAGGTCCCATTTGTTTATTTTTGTTTTTATTTCCATTTCTCTAGGAGGTGGGTCAAAAAGGATCTTGCTGTGATTTACATCATAGAGTGTTCTGCCTATGTTTTCCTCTAAGAGGTTGATAGTGTCTGGCCTTACATTTAGGTCTTTAATCCATTTTGAGTCTATTTTTGTGTATGGTGTTAGGGACTGTTCTAATTTCATACTTTTACATGTACCTGTCCAGTTTTCCCAGCACCACTTATTGAAGAGGCTGTCTTTTCTCCACTGTATATGCTTGCCTCCTTTATCAAAGATAAGGTGACCATATGTGTGTGGGTTTATCTCTGGGCTTTCTATCCTGTTCCATTGATCTATATTTCTGTTTTTGTGCCAGTACCATAATGTCTTGATTACTGTAGCTTTGTAGTATAGTCTGAAGTCAGGGAGCCTGATTCCTCCAGCTCCATTTTTCGTTCTCAAGATTGCTTTGGCTATTCGGGGTCTTTTGTGTTTTCATATAAATTGTGAACTTTTTTGTTCTAGTTCTGTGAAAAATGCCAGTGGTAGTTTGATAGGGATTGCATTGAATCTGTAGATTGCTTTGGGTAGTAGAGTCATTTTCACAATGTTGATTCTTCTAGTCCAAGAACATGGTATATCTCTCCATCTGTTTGCATCATCTTTAATTTCTTTCATCAGTGTCTTATAGTTATCTGCATACAGGTCTTTTGTCTCCCTAGGTAGGTTTATTCCTAGGTATTTTATTCTTTTTGTTGCAATGGTAAATGGGAGTGTTTCCATAATTTCTCTTTCAGATTTTTCATCATTAGTGTAGAGGAATGCAAGAGATTTCTGTGCATTAATTTTGTATCCTGCAACTTTACCAAATTCATTGATTAGCTCTAGTAGTTTTCTGGTAGCATCTTTAGGATTCTCTACGTATAGTATCATGTCATCTGCAAACAGTGACAGCTTTACTTCTTCTTTTCTGATTTGGATTCCTTTTATTTCTTTTTCTTCTCTGATTGCTGTGGCTAAAACTTCCAAAACTATGTTGAATAATAGTGGTGAGAGTGGGCAACCTTGTCTTGTTCCTGATCTTAGTGGAAATGGTTTCAGTTTTTCACCATTGAGGACGATGTTGGCTGTGGGTTTGTCATATATTGTCTTTATTATGCTGAGGAAAGTTCCCTGTATGCCTACTTTCTGCAGGGCTTTCATCATAAATTGGTGTTGAATTTTGTCAAAAGCTTTCTCTACGGGCTTCCCTGGTGGCGGAGTGGTTGAGAATCTGCCTGCTAATGCAGGGGACACGGGTTCGAGCCCTGGTCTGGGAAGATCCCACATGCCACGGAGCAACTGGGCCCGTGAGCCACAACTACTGAGCCTGCGCGTCTGGAGCCTGTGCTCCGCAACGAGAGGCCGCGATAGTGAGAGGCCCACGCACCGCGATGAAGAGTGGCCCCCGCTTGCCGCAACTGGAGAAAGCCCTCGCACAGAAACGAAGACCCAACACAGCCAAAAATAGATTAATTAATTAATTTAAAAAAAAAAAAAAGCTTTCTCTACATCTATTGAGATGATCATATGGTTTTTCTCCTTCAATTTGTTAATATGGTGTATCACGTTGATTGATTTGTGTATATTGAAGAATCCTTGCATTCCTGGAATAAACCCCACTTGATCTTGGTGTACGATCCTTTTAATGTGCTGTTGGATTCTGTTTGCTAGTATTTTGTTGAGGATTTTTGCATCTATATTCATCAGTGATATTGGCCTGTAGTTTTCGTTCTTTGTGACATCTTTGTCTGGTTTTGGTATCAGGGTGATGGTGGCCTTGTACAATGAGTTTGGGAGTGTTCCTCCCTCTGCAATATTTTGGAAGAGTTTGAGAAGGAGAGGTGCTACCTCTTCTCTAAGTGTTTGATAGAATTTGCCTGTGAAGCCATCTGGTCCTGGGCTTTTGTTTGTTTTGAAGATTTTTAATCACAGTTTCAATTTCAGTGCTTGTGATTGGTCTGTTCATATTTTCTATTTCTTCCTGGTTCAGTCTCAGCAGGTTGTGCATTTCTAAGAAGTTGTCCATTTCTTCCAGGTTGTCCATTTTATTGGCATATAGTTGCTTGTAGTAATCTCTCATGATTCTTTGTATTTCTGCAGTGTCAGTGGTTACTTCTCCTTTTTCATTTCTAATTCTATTGATTTGAGTCTTTTCCCTTTTTTTCTTGATGAATCTGGCTAATGGTTTATCAATTTTTTTTTATCTTCTCAAAGAATCAGCTTTCAGTTTTATTGATCTTTGTTATTGTTTCCTTCATTTCTTTTTCATTTATTTCTGATCTGATCTTTATGTTTTCTTTCCTTCTGCTAACTTTGGGGTCTTTTCGTTCTTCTTTCTCTAATTGCTTTAGGTGCAAGGTTAGGTTGTTTATTTGAGATGTTTCCTGTTTCTTAAGGTAGGATTGTATTGTTATAAAGTTCCCTCTTAGAACTGCTCTTGCTGCATCCCATAGGTTTTGGGTCGTCGTGTCTCCATTGTCATTTGTTTCTAGGTATTTTTTGCTTTCCCCTTTGATTTCTTCAGTGATCACTTGGTTATTAAGTAGTGTATTGTTTAGCCTCCATGTGTTTGTATTTTTTACAGATCTTTTCCTGTAATTGATATGTAGTCTCATAGCGTTGTTGTCGGAAAAGATACTTGATACGATTTCAATTTTCTTAAATTTACCATGGCTTGCTTTGTGACCCAAGATATGATCTATCCTGGAGAATGTTCCATGAGCACTTGAGAAAAATGGGTATTCTGTTGTTTTTGGGTGGAATGTCCCATAAAATCAATTAAGTCCATCTTGTTTAATGTATCATTTAAAGCTTGTGTTTCCTTCTCTATTTTCATTTTGGGTGATCTGTCCATTGGTGAAACTGGGGTGTTAAAGTCCCCTACTATGATTGTGTTACTGTCAATTTCCCCTTTTATGGCTGTTAGTATTTGCCTTATGTATTGAGGTGCTCCTATGTTGGGTGCATAAATATTTACAATTGTTATATCTTCTTCTTGGATCGATCACTTGATCATTATGTAGTGTCCTTCTTTGTCTCTTATAATAGTCTTTATTTTAGTCTATTTTGTCTGATATGAGAATTGCTACTCCAGCTTTCTTTTGATTTCCATTTGCATGGAATATCTTTTTGCATTCCCTCACTTTCAGTCTATATGTGTCTCTAGGTCTGAAGTGGGTCTCTTGTAGACAGCATATATATGGGTCTTGTTTTTGTATCCATTCAGCCAGTCTATGTCTTTTGGTGGGAGTATTTAATCCATTTACATTTAAGGTAATTATTGATATGTATGTTCCTATTCCCATTTTCTTAAATGTTTTGGGTTTGTTATTGTAGGTGTTTTGCTTCTCTTGTGTTTCTTGCCTAGAGAAGTTCCTTTAGCATTTGTGGTAAAGCTGGTTTGGTGGTGCTGAACTCTCAGCTTTTGCTTGTCTGTAAAGGTTTTAATTTCTCCATCACATCTGAATGAGATCCTTGCTGGGTAGAGTAATCTTGGTTGTAATTTTTCTCCTTCATCACGTTAAATATGTCCTGCCACTCCCTTCTGGCTTGCAGTGTTTCTGCTGAAAGATCAGCTGTTAACCTTATGGGGATTCCCTGTGTGTTATTTGTTGTTTTTCCCTTGCTGCTTTTAATATGTTTTCTTTATATTTAATTTTTGATAGTTTGATTAATATGTGTCTTGGCATGCTTCTCCTTGGATTTATCCTGTATGGGACTCTCTGTGCTTCCAGGACTTGATTAACTATTTCCTTTCCCATATTAAGGAAGTTTTCAACTATAATCTCTTCAAATATTTTCTGTTGCTTTCTTTTTCTCTTCTTCTGGGACACCTTTAATTCGAATGTTTGTGCATTTAATGTTGTCCCAGAGTTCTCTGAGACTATCCTCAGTTATTTTCATTCTTTTTTCTTTATTCTGCTCTGCAATAGTTATTTCCACTATTTTACCTTCCAGGTCACTTATCCGTTCTTCTGCCTCAGTTATTCTGCTATTGATGCCTTCTAGAGTATTTTTAATTTCATTTACTGTGTTGTTCATCGTTGCTTGTTTCCTCTTTAGTTCTTCTACGTCCTTGTTAAATGTTTCTTGCATTTTGTCTATTCTATTTCCAAGATTTTGGATCATCCTTACTATCATTATTCTGAATTCTTTTTCAGGTAGACTACCTATTTCCTCTTCATTTGTTAAGTCTGGTGTGTTTTGACACTGCTCCTTCATCTGCTGTGTGTTTTTCTGTCGTCTCATTTTGCTTATCTTACTGTGTTTGGGGTCTCCTTTTCACAGACTGCAGGTTCGTAGTTCCCGTTGTTTTTGGTATCTGTCCCCAGTGGCTAAGGTTGGTTCAGGGGGTTGTGTAGGCTTCCTGGTGTAGGGAACTAGTGCCTGAGCTCTGGTGGATGAGGCTGGATCTTGTCTTTCTGGTGGGCACATCCACATCTGGTGGTGTATTTTGGGGTGTCTGTGGCCTTATTATGATTTTAGGCAGCCTCTCTGCTAATGGATGGGGCTGTGTTCCTGTCTTGCTAGTTGTTTGGCATAGGGTGTCTAGCACTGTAGCTTGCTGGTCGTTGAGTGAAGCTGGGTCTTGGTGTTGAGATGGAGATCTCTAGGAGATTTTCGCCATTTGGTATTACGTGTAGCTGGGAGGTCTCTTGTGGACCAGTGTCCTGAAGTTGGCTCTCCCACCTCAGAGGCACAGTCCTGATGCCTGGCTGGAGCACTAAGAGCCTTTCATCCACATGGCTCAGAATAAAAGGGAGAAAAATTAGAAAGAAAGAGCATAAAATAAAATAAAATAAAATGATGTAAGATACAATAAAGTTATTAAAAAATAAAAAATAATTATTAAGGAAAAAAATTTTTTAAAGTAAAAAAAAAAACAAACCGATGGACAGAACCCTATGACAAATGCTGAAAGCAAAGCTATACAGACAAAGTCTCACACAGAAGCATACACATACACACTCACAAAAAGAGGAAAATGGGAAAAAATAATATATGTTGCTCCCGAAGTCCACCTCCTCAATTTGGGATGATTCGTTGTCTATTCAGGTATTCCACAGATGCAGGGTACATCAAGTTGATTGTGGAGCTTTAATCTGCTGCTTCTGAGGCTGCTGGGAGAAATTTCACTTTCTCTTCTTTGTTGGCACAGCTCCTGGTGTTCAGCTTTGGATTTGGACCCGCCTCTGCGTAGGTCGCCTGAGGGCGTCTGTTCTTTGCTCAGACAGGACGGGGTTAAAGGAGCAGCTGTTTCGGGGGCTCTGGCTCACTCAGGCCGGGGGGAGGGAGTGGTATGGATGCGGGGTGAGCCTGTGGCGGCAGAGGCCTGCATGACATTGCACCAGCCTGAGGCGCGCCATGTGTTCTCCCGGGGAAGTTGTCCCTGGATCACGGGACCCTGGCAGTGGCGGGCTGCACAGGCTCCCGGCAGGGGAGGTATGGAGAGTGACCTGTGCTCGCACACAGGTTTCTTGGTGGCGGCGGCAGCAGCCTTAGCGTCTCATGCCCTTCTCTGGGATCCGCGCTGATAGCCGTGGCTCGCGCCCGTCTCTGGAGCTCCTTTAAGTGGCGCTGTTAATCTTCTCCCCTCGTGCAGCAGGAAACGAAGAGGCAAGAAGAAGTCTCTTGCCTGTTCGGCGGCTCCAGACCTTTTCCCGGACTCCCTCCTGGCTAGCCGTGGTGCGCTAACCCCTTCAGGCTGTGTTCACGCCCCCAACCCCAGTCCTCTCCCTGCGATCCGACCGAAGCCCAAGCCTCAGCTCCCAGCCCCCGTCCTGGCGGGTGAGCAGACAAGCCTCTTGGGCTGGTGAGTGCTGGTCGGCACCGATCCTCCGTGCGGGAATCTCTCCGCTTTGCCCTCTGCACCCCTGTGGCTGCACTCTCCTCTGTGGCTCTGAAGCTTCCCCCCTCTGCCACCCATGATCTCCGCCCATGAAGGGGCTTTCTAGTGTGTGGAAACCTTTCCTCCTTCATAGATCCCTCCCACTGGTGCAGATCCCATCCCTATTCTTTTGTCTCTGTTTTTTTCTTTTTTCTTTTGCCCTACCCAGGTACGTGGGGAGTTTCTTGCCTTTTGGGAGGTCTGAGGTCTTCTGTCAGCGTTCAGTAGGTGTTCTGTAGGAGCAGTTTCACGTGTAGATGTATTTCTGATGTATCTGTGGGGAGGAAGGTGATCTCTGCGTCTTACTCTTCCGCCACCTTCTCCTCTCCTCCAGCATTTTTTATTTGTAGACTTTTTGATGTTGGCCATTCTGACCAGTGTGAGGTTATACCTCATTGTAGTTTTGATTTGCATTTCTCTAATAATTAACGATGCTGAGCAATTTTTCACATGTCTGTTGGCCATCTGTATGTCTTTGGAGAAATGCCTATTAGGACTTCTGCCCACTTTTTGATTGGGTTGTTTGTTTTTTTGTTATTGAGTTGTATGAGCAGTTTGTACATTTTGGATATTGCCCCTTGTTGGTTGCATCATTTTCAAATATTTTCTCCCATTCTGTAGGTTGTCTTTTTGTTTATGGTTTCCTTGGCTGTGCAAAAGTTTTTAAGTCTGATCAGGTCCCACTTGTTTTTATTATATTTCTACTCCCTTGGCAGACTGACCTAAGAAAACATTGGCATGATTTATGTCAGAGAATGCTTTGCCCTAGGTTCTCTTCTAGGAGTTTTATGGTGAAATGCCTTATATTTAAGCCTTTAATCCACTTTGAGTTTATTTTTGTGTATAGTGTGAGGGTATATTCTACATTCATTGATTGACATGAAGCTGTCCAACTTTCCCAGTACCACTTGCTGAAGACACTATCTTTTCTGCATTGTATATTCTTGCCTCCATTGTTGAAGATTAATTGACCATAGGTGTATGGGTTTATTTCTGGGCTCTCTATTCTGTTCCATTGATTCATATGTCTGTTTTTGTGCCAATACCTCACTGTCTTGATTACTGTAGCTTTATATTACAAAGTCTGAGAGAGTTATGCCTCCTGCTTTGTTCTTTTACATCAGGATTGATTTGGTAATTCTGGGTTTTTTATGGTTCCATATAAATTTTAGGATTATTTGTTCTAGTTTTTGAAAAATGTCATGGGTTATTTGATAGGGATCACATTAAATCTGTAGATTGTTTGGGTAGTATGGCCACTTTAACAATATTAATTCTTCCAATCCAAGAGCATGGGATGTCTTTCCATGTCTTTGAATCATCTTTAGTTTCCTTTATTAATGTTTTATAGCTCTCAGCATATAAGTCTTTCACATCCTTGGTCAGGTTTATTCCTAAGTACTTTTTTTTTATGAGATTTTAAAGGGATTATTTTTCTACTTTCCCTTTATGATATTTCACTGTTAGTGTAAAGAAATGCAACTGATTTCTGTTTGTTAAACTTCTATCCTGCTATTTACCTTGCTGAATTCATTTATCACTTCTAGTAGTTTTTGTGTGTAGTCTTTAGGGTCTTCTATATATATTATCATGTCATCTGCATATATTGACAATTTTTTCTCTTCCCTTCCAATTTTGATACCTTTTATTTCTTTTTATTGTCTGATTGCTATGGCTAGGACTTCCAGTTCTATACTGAATAGAAGTGGTGAGAGTGGGCATCCTTGTCTTGTTCCAGATTTTAGTGAGAAGGCTTTCAGCTTTTCATCATTGAGTATTATGTTGACTGTGGGTTTGTCATAAATAGCTTTTATTATGTTGAGATATATTCTCTCTATACCCACTTTGGTAAGAGTTTTTATCATGAATGGATGTTGAATTTTGTCAAATGCTTTTTCTGCATCTATTGAGATGATCGTGTGGTTTTTGTCTTTTCTTTTGTTGATGTGATGTATCACACTGATTGATTTGTGTATGTGTTAAACCATTCTTGTGACCCTGGGATGAATCCAGCTTGGTCGTGGTGTATGATCTTTTTTATGTGTTGTTGGATTTGGTTTGCTAATATTTTGTTGAAAAAATTTGCATCTATATTCATCAAAGATTTTGGCTTCTAATTTTCTTTTTTGGTGGTATCTTTGTCTGGTGTTGGTATCAGGGTGATGGTGGCTTCATAGAGTGACTTTGGGAGTGTTCCCTCCTCTTCAATCTTTTGTAAGAGTTTGAGAAGGATCAGTACAAGTTCTTCTTTGCATGTTAGGTGAAATTCCCCAGTGAAGCCATCTGGTCCTGGACTTTTGTTGACACGGAATTGTTTTTTAAAAAATTACAGATTTGTTACAGGTTTTTTATTACAGAAATTTTTATTACAGATTCTAGTTATCAGTCGTTCAAATTGTCTATTTCTTCTTGATTGAGTTTTGGTGGGCTATATGTTTCTAGAAAGTTGCCCATTTCTTCTAGGTTGTCCAATTTGTTGGCATATAATTGTTCATAGTACTCTTATAGTTTTTTGTATTTCTGTGGTATCTCTTGTTATTTTCCTCTCTCATTTCTTATTTTGTTTATTTGGGTTCTCTTTCTTTTCTTCTTGGTGAGCCTGGTCAGAGGTTTGTCAATTTTGTTTACCCTTTCAAAGAACCAACTCTTGGTTTTATTGATTTTTTTCTATTTTTTAATCTCTATTTTATTTATTTCCTCTCTCATCTTTATTATTTCCTTCCTTCTGCTGACTTTAGTTTTTCTTCTTCTAATTCTTCCATTGGAGAGTTTTATATTCAAGTATTTTTAGACTGTAATACACCCTCAAGATGTTAACGATCAGAATATTCAGAGATAGTAAAAATGATTTTAAATGATGGAAATTTTCCAGGATTACCTTGCATCCAATTAATACCTAGGTAAAAGGACCATTGGCCATGTGAGTTATACCAAATAGAACAGTGACTTGTATATTAGGGAGTACTGTAAGTGTTTGCCATTACATCACCCTGCCTTTTTAGACCACCTTCAGACATCACATTAAATTATTTGCTTTTAACTTTCACCTAGCTCTTCTTATCAAAAGAGAATGGATGTAAGTCTGGACTAGATCAATAATGATATTCTCCAATACCATTCTCTAAAGCTACTTCTTGTCTGATTTTTTTCGTGGGGTCTGGTAAACCATCTCCTCTTTAAACTGTGATATAGCAATTTAATTGGTTTCTTAGTGGAACATACAGAGATAACTGAAAGACATCGATATTTACAGTCTCAAATTAAGCTAGCATCAGTCTGACAAAACATAATGGAAGAATAAACTACCCATCCATACAAGAGAATACTGAAGTTTTGTGCAGTAAAGGGTCTATCAACAAAGGCAATTTCTGAGGGGATCAAGTACTTAGATTGTGATTTCAATTCTGCAAAAGTGTTTTGAAATACCCTCTGTGCTATGGCTACAGGATTTGTTGAGTACAGGAGATACAACTAGTAACCAGTTACAAGTCTGAGCCTATGACACTGATATGACTCAACTAGAAGTGATGTCAGATGTAATGTCTTACCACTTCCTGTGGCATTTAAGGAATAAAAATTGTTTGTTAAACCTTTAAGGAAACAATGGAAGGACCAGCAATGTTCACCATATGGTTGATTCTAAATGATCTGAGCAGGCTCAGTGCTTAACTTAGTTTCATCTTCATCTGATCTGAATTACCTGAGCGACCAGAGATCATCTCTTCTAACACCCTCATTTTAAAGAGTGGGAAAGAAGAAATGAGGTTAACTTGTTAAAATAACCTATTTCTGCCTTTAATGAACTGAACCTTAGATCAAGGTTTCCTGATTTCTAGCCCATTTCTCTACACTGGATAAAATTGCTCCCAGCTCCACTTTTCATCACATCTGTTATGGGTTGAATTGTGTCCCCTCAGATTTTGAATTCCTAACTCCCTGTACCTATGAATGTGACCTTATTTGGGAATAGAGTCATTGAAGATGTAATTACTTAAGATGAGATCATACTAATATAGGGTGGATCCTTAACCATATGACTGGTATCCTTATAAGAAGAAGGAAAGTTGGACATAAATATAGAGGGAAGATAGCCATATGAAGACAGGGGCAGAGATTAGAGTTATGCTGCTGCAAGCCAAGTAACACCTGAGGCTCCCAGTAGCCAGACCAGGAAAGGAAGTTTTAGAAGGAGCGTGGCCCTGCCAACACCTTGATACCAGATTTCTAGCCTCCAGAATGGCAAGAGAGTTAATTTTTGTTGTTTTAAGTGTGTGGCGCTTTGTTACAGCAGCCCTAGGAAACTAATACAACATGTAAAAATTAATTTTGTGGCCTTGTATGAATGTGCCATGTTTATGCCAGAGCTGGTAGCCAGATTTCAGCACTATAGACAGCAGGTAATTTGGAATTAGTGTTGGGTTTAATTGGTTGAACCAGAAGGTCTGGTGCTTTAATAAACTGTGCCTCTGAAATCTTCATGTTAGAAATTTTTAGCCTCTTAATAATATTAATACATACTTTTGAGTGCTAATATAATGAATTCTATTGGATTACAATAAAATGTGGACACAGCTTGGTGGGTATACATATTGGCTCAATGTTTGAAAAGGTCTGATTACTCCAGATTGCCTAATAGTCATGCATTTAACAATTGTTCACACTCTGAGAGCTGCCAACGAGGAAGTACTCTTATCATGACTCTTGTCGGAGTTAAGTCTCCACTTCTATTTTTATATGTTTATTTATTTATTTATTTATTTTTAAACAGTCATCAATTTTATACACATCAGTGTATACATGTCAATCCCAGTCGCCCAATTCAGCACACCACCATCCCGACCCCACCGTGGTTTTCCTCCCTTGGTGTCCATACCTTTGTTCTCTACATCTGTGTCTCAACTTCTGCCCTGCAAACCGGCTCATCTGTACCATTTTTCTAGGTTCCACATACATGCGTTAATATACGATTTGTTTTTCTCTTTCTGACTTACTTCACTCTGTGTGACAGTCTCTAGATCCATCCACGTCTCAACAAATGACTCAATTTCGTTGCTTTTTATGGCTGAGTAATATTCCATGGTATATATGTACCACAACTTCTTTATCCATTCGTCTGTCGATGGACATTTAGGCTGCTTTCATGACCTGGCTATTGTAAATAGTGCTGCAATGAACATTCGGGTGCATGTGTCTTTTTGAATTATGGTTTTCTCTGGGTATATGCCAGTAGTGGGATTGCTGGATCATATGGTAATTCTATTTTTAGTTTTTTAAGGAACCTCCATATTGTTCTCCATAGTGGCTGTATCAATTTACGTTCCCACCAACAGTGCAGGAGGGTTCCCTTTTCTCCAGACCCTCTCCAGCATTTGTTGTTTGTAGATTTTCTGATGATGCCCATTCTAACTGGTGTGAGATGATACCTCATTGTAGTTTTGATTTGCATTTCTCTAATAATTAGTGATGTTGAGCATCTTTTCATGTGCTTCTTGGCCATCTGTATGTCTTCTTTGGAGAAATGTCTATTTAGGTCTTCTGCCCATTTTTGGATTGGGTTGTTTGTTTCTTTAATATTGAGCTGAATGAGCTGTTTATATATTTTGGCGATTAATCCTTTGTCCGTTGATTCGTTTGCAAATATTTTCTCCCATTCTGAGGGTTGTCTTTTCGTCCTGTTTATGTTTCCGTTGCTGTGCAAAAGCTTTGAAGTTTCATTAGGTCCCATTTGTTTAGTTTTGTTTTTATTTCCATTACTCTAGGAGGTGGATCAAAAAAGATCTTACTGTGATTTATGTCAAAGATTTTTCTTCCTATGTTTTCCTCTAAGAGTTTTATAGTGTCCGGTCTTACATTTAGGTCTCGAATCCATTTTGAGTTTATTTTTGTGTATGGTGTTAGAGAGTGTTCTAATTTCATTCTTTTACATGTAGCTGTCCAGTTTTCCCAGCACCACTTATTGAAGAGACTGTCTTTTCTCCATTGTATATCTTTGCCTCCTTTGTCATAGATTAGTTGACCATAGGTGCGTGGGTTTATCTCTGGGCTTTCTATCTTGTTCCATTGATCTATATTTCTGTTTTTGTGCCAGTACCATATTGTCTTGATTACTGTAGCTTTGTAGTATAGTCTGAAGTCAGGGAGTCTGATTCCTCCAGCTCTGCTTTTTCCCCTCAAGACTGCATTGGCTATTCAGGGTCTTTTGTGTCTCCATACAAATTTTAAGATTTTTTGTTCTAGTTCTGTAAAAAATGCCATTGGTAATTTGATAGGGAATCTACACTGAATCTGTAGATTGCTTTGGGTAATACAGTCATTTTCACAATATTTATTCTTCCAATCCAAGAACATGTTATATCTCTCCACCTGTTGGTATCATTTTTAATTTCTTTCATCAGTGTCTTATAGTTTTCTGCATACAGGTCTTTTGTCTCCCTAGGTAGGTTTATTCCAAGGTATTTTATTCTTTTTGTTGCAATGGTAAATGGGAGTGTTTCCTTAATTTCTCTTTCAGATTTTTCATCATTAGTATATAGGAATGCAATAGATTTCTGTGCATTGATTTTGTATCCTGAAACTTTACCAAATTCATTGATTAGCTCTAGTAGTTTTCTGGTAGCATCTTTAGGATTCTCTATGTATAGTATCATGTCATCTGCAAACAATGATAGTTTTACTTCTTCTTTTACAATTTATATTCCTTTTATTTCTTTTTATTCTCTGATTGCTGCAGCTAGAACTTCCAAAACTATCTTGAATAATAGAGGTAAGAGTGGACATCCTTGTCTCGTTCCTGATCTTAGAGGAAATGCTTTCAGTTTTTCACCATTGAGAATGTTGTTTGTTGTGGGTTTGTCGTATATGGCCTTTATTATGTTGAGGTAGGTTCCCTCTATGCCCACTTTCTGGAGAGGTTTTATCATAAATGGGTGTTGAATTTTGTCAAAAGCTTTTTCTGCATCTATTGAGATGATCATATGGTTTTTATTCTTCAATTTGTTAAGATGGTGTATCACATTGATTGATTTGCGTATATTGAAGAATCCTTGCATCCCTGGGATAAATCCCACTTGATCATGGTGTATGATCCTTTTAATGTGTTGTTGGATTCTGTTTGCTCGTATTTTGTTGAGGATTTTTGCATCCATATTCATCAGTGATATTGGTCTGTAATTTTCTTTTTTTGTAGTATCTTTGTCTGGTTTTGGTATCAGGGTGATGGTGGCCTCATAGAATGAGTTTGGGAGTGGTCACTCTTCTGCAATTTTTTGGAAGAGTTTGAGAAGGATGGGTGTTAGCTCTTCTCTAAATGTTTGATAGAGTTCACCTGTGAAGCCGTCTGGTCCAGGACTTTTGTTTGTTGGAAGATTTTTAATCACAGTTTCCATTTCATTACTTGTGATTGGTCTGTTCATATTTTCTGTTTCTTCCTGGTTCAGTCTTGGAAGGTTATACCTTTCTAAGAATTTGTCCATTTCTTCCACGTTGTCCATTTTATTGGCATAGAGTTGCTTGTAGTAGTCTCTTAGGCTGCTTTTTATTTCTGCTGTGTCTGTTGTAACTTCTCCTTTTTCATTTCTAATTTTATTGATTTGAGTCCTCTCCCTCTTTTTCTTGATGAGTCTGGCTAATGGCTTATCAATTTTGTTTACCTTCTCAAAGAACCAGCTTTTAGTTTTATTGATCTTTGCTATTGTTTTCTTTGTTTCTATTTCATTTATTTCTGCTCTGATCTGTATGATTTCTTTCCTTCTGCTAACTTTGGGTTTTGTTTGTTCTTCTTTCTCTAGTTACTTTAGGTGTAAGGTTAGATTTTTTACTTGAGATTTTTCTTGTTTCTTTAGGTAGGCTTGTATAGCTATAAACTTCCCTCTTAGAACTGCTTTTGCTGCATTTCATAGGTTTTGGATCGTCGTGTTTTCATTGTCATTTATCTCTAGGTATTTTTTGATTTCCTCTTTGATTTCTTCAGTGATCTTTTGGTTATTTAGTAGCGTATTGTTTAGCCTCCATGTGTTTGTGTTTTTTTACGTTTTTTCCCCTGTAATTCATTTCTAATCTCATAGCGTTGTGGTCAGAAAAGATGCTTGATATGATTTCAGTTTTCTTAAATTTACTGAGGCTTGATTTGTGACCAAAGATGTGATCTATCCTGGAGAATGTTCCATGCGCACTTGAGAAGAAAGTGTAATCTGCTGTTTTTGGATGGAATGTTCTATAAATATCAATTAAATATATCTGGTCTATTGTGTCATTTAAAGCTCTGTTTCCTTATTTATTTTCATTTTGGATGATCTGTCCTTTGGTGTAAGTGAGGTGTTAAAGTCCCCCACTATTATTGTGTTACTGTCAATTTCCTCTTTTATAGCTGTTATCAGTTGCCTTATGTATTGAGGTGCTCCTGTGTTGGGTGCATATATATTTATAATTGTTATATCTTCTTCTTGGATTGATCCCTTGATCATTATGTAGTGTCCTTCCTTGTCTCTTGTAACATTCTTTATTTTAAAGTCTATTTTATCCGATATGAGTATAGCTACTCCAGCTTTCTTTTGATTTCCATTTGCATGGGATATCTTTTTCCATCCCCTCACTTTCAGTTTGTATGTGTCCCTAGGTTTGAAGTGGGTCTCTTGTAGACAGCATATATATGGGTCTTGTTTTTGTATCCATTCAGCAAGCCTGTGTCTTTTGGTTGGAGCATTTAATCCATTCACGTTTAAGGTAATTATCGTTATGTATGTTCCTATGACCATTTTCTTAATTGTTTTGGGTTTGTTTTTGTAGGTCCTTTTCTTCTCTTGTGTTTCCCACTTAGGGAAGTTCCTTTAGCATTTGTTGTAGAGCTGGTTTGGTGGTGCTGAATTCTCTTAGCTTTTGCTTGTCTGTAAAGCTTTTGATTTCTCCATCAAATCTAAATGAGATCCTTGCTGGGTAGAGTAATCTTGGTTGTAGGTTCTTCCCTTTCATCACTTTAAGTATATCATGCTACTCCCTTCTGGCTTGTGTAGTTTCTGCTGAGAAATCAGCTGTTAAGCTTATGGGAGTTCCCTTGTATGTTATTTGTGGTTTTTCCCTTGCTGCTTTCAATAATTTTTCTTTGTCTTTAATTTTTGCCAATTTGATTACTATGTGTCTTGGCGTGTTTCTCCTTGGGTTTATCCTGTATGGGACTCTCTGTGCTTCCTGGACTTGGGTGGCTATTTCCTTTCCCATGTTAGGGAAGTTTTCAACTGTAATCTCTTCAAATATTTTCTCGGGTCCTTTTTCTCTCTCTTCTCCTTCTGGGACCCCTATAATGCAAATGTTGTTGCGTTTACTGTTGTCCCATAGGTCTCTGAGGCTATCTTCATTTCTTTTCTTTCTTTTTTCATTAGTCTATTCTGCAGCAGTGAATTCCACCATTCTGTCTTCCAGGTCACTCATCCGTTCTTCTGCCTCAGTTATTCTGCTATTGATTCTTTCTAGTGTATTTTTCTTTTCAGTTGTTGTATTGTTCATCTCTGTTTGTTCTTTAATTCTTGTAGGTCTTTGTTAAACATTTCTTGCATCTTCTCAATCGTTGCCTCCATTCTTATTCTGAGGTCCTGGATTATCTTCACTATCATTATTGTGAATTCTTTTTCTGGAAGGTTGCCTATCTCCACTTCATTTAGTTGTTTTTCTGGGGTTTTTTCTTGTTCCTTCATCTGGTACATAGCCCTCTGCCTTTTCATCTTGTCTATCTTTCTGTGAATGTGGTTTTTGTTCCACAGGCTGCAGGATTGTAGTTTTTCTTGCTTCTGCTGTCTGCCCTCTGGTGGATGAGGCTCTCTAAGAGGCTTGATGGGAGGCTCTGGTGGTGGGTAGAGCTGACTGTTGCTGTGGTGGTCAGAGCTCAGTAAAACTTGACTTGATTGGTGGGCCTGGGTTCCCTCCCTGTTGGTTGTTTTCCCTGACGTAACCCAACACTGGAGCCTACCTGGGCTCTTTGGTGGAGCTAATGACAGACTCTGGGAGGGCTCATGCCAAGGAGTACTTCCAAGAACCTCTGCTGCCAGTGTCCTTGTCCCCACGGTGAAACAGAGCCACCCTCCGCCTCTGCAGGAGACCTTCCAACACTAGCAGGTAGGTCTGGTTCAGTCTTCCCTGGGGTCACTGCTCCTTCCCCTGGGTCCCAATGCACACACTATTTTGTGTGTGCCCTCCAAGAGTGGGGTCTCTGTTTCCCCTAGTCCTGTCGAAGTCCTGCAATCAATTCCCACTAGGTTTCAGAGTCTGATTCTCTATGAATTCCTCCTCCTGCTGCTGGACCGCCAGGTTGGGAAGCCTGACATGGGGCTCAGAACCTTCACTCCAGTGGGTGGACTTCTGTGGTATAAGTGTTCACCAGTCTGTGAGTCACCCACCCACCAGTTATGGGATTCGATTTTACTCTGATTGCGCCCCTCCTACCGTCTCATTGTGGCTTCTTCTTTGTCTTTGGATGTGGGGTATCTTTTTTGGTGAGTTCCAGTGTCTTCCTGTCGATGATTGTCCAGCAGCTAGTTGTGATTCTGGTGTTCTCACAAGAGGGAGTGAGAGCACATCCTTCTACTCCGCCATCTTGGTTCCTCTCTCCACTTCTATTTTAATAGCAATATAACAATATGATTATAAAAAGTGTACCTTTGTATGATTGGCCAGGTGGACTCCAATGTAGTGAAGCCAACTGCAGTTTAACCCAGTTATCTAATGAGTGCCTCCCGTGCTTCTGTGTTCACAGTAGAGTGGGGAATAGCACAGAGATTGCCTTCCCTGTAAGTATATGACTTAACCTGGGAAGTAGGTTCATCATTAGAATAATTTCTGTTTAATTACAGTGGTGACAAATGCTATGAGGATAAGCACAAGTTGGGGTGGGGGGTTACATATAACCTGAGTTGGTTGGGGGAGAAAGACAGTCAGAAAGGCATCTGAGGAATTGACACAAACTCTGTTTCTGAAGACTAAGTAGGAGGCTCGCAGACCTCATCCCATCGATCAGTAAATCCTGCGAGCTCTTTTTCAAACAATAGCTTTAATCCAGTTATTTCATTGCCTGTATTGCTAATACTGTGATGGCCGTTCCAATACCACCACCTCAGCACCTGGACTATTTTAATGTGCTCCTAACTGTCTCTTGCTTCCATCCTCGTCCCCTTACACTCTGACTCTGGCTGTTTGTTGTGGTAAGAATATTCTTTAAAACTATGATTCAGATCATGTCAGTCATCTCTCCAACAACTCCTATGATTTCCCAGCTGGAGTAAAATCCAGAACGCTTTATGGTGGCTGATGGTTGATAAGCCACCTTTCTGACCCTGTCGTCTACTGCCCTCTGCCCCGCCCCCCACTCTGCTTCAGCCACACTGGTCTCCTTGCCTGTAGCTCAATAGCCACTGAGAGGTTTGATTTTGTTGGGGTGTTTTTTTTTTTATTTTTTGCCTGGAACGCTTTTACCAAGACAGCTGATTGGCTCACTCATGCATTTCATGTGTCTGTCATTTGTGACCTTTTTAGAAGGTCTTCTCTGGTCATTCAGTAAAAAATGACAACTTCCTCCTTTCCCTCAGTCATTCCCTGCCCCTCTTACCTTGTCTTATTTTCTTCTATAGAATTTAGCACCATCTGATAAACTTTCACTTTGTTGCATGACGAAAGGGGGTGGTAGGATAGGGGTGACTGGGATGAAACTGTCCAGGCAGTCGTACAATGTGGAAAGGAACTTCACTTGTTTAAGGAGTTGAAAGGCCACTGTGAAGGGAGAGCACTGAGCCAAGGGCAAATGGCAAAGGAAAAGGAGGGGCAGGCAGGACCAAATCAGGTGGGCTACAGAGGGCAGATTAGGATGAGGGCCCAAAGCCTAAGAGAAACGGGTAGCCACTGAAAATTTTAAATGGGAGACTGATGATACATGTACATACTACAAAGACCATTGTTGATGGTATGTAGAGAGTGTTTGGGAAATGACAAGTTTGGAGCAGCCCATTACAGTGATCTGGATGGAAGGTGATGTGTCTTAGATCATAATGTGGGCATGGGGGTGTAGAGGCAGAGGGATGGTGGACAAGGTAGGAGACATTTGGGGAAACTATCAAGACTTCCTCTAAGGGAACAAGCGTGGTAGGCTGGCTCTTGCTGAGCCTGGGATCTTGAGACAGAGTAGGTTTATGGGCATTGACACTAGGGGCTGGAAGAGCAGACCGTGAATTCTATTTTATTGATAGATACATTGTCTTTATACCAGAACTCTTCTCACAGCCAGACCCATATGTCTAATCACTTCGTTAACATTTCTACTCACATATTTATAGGCAGCTCAAAGCTTAGCATGTAGCCTGGACATGGTGTTTGAACTTGTGGAAAAGATCTTCTAAGGAGAAGTGTGAGAAGTAAACACATGAGAGCCTGGGACTGACCCCTGACACATTCTAACTTGTAACAGAAATCAGGTGGAAAAGAAAAATCCCCAGAAGATGACTCTTCTCTCCTTGGAGATTCACTCTGGTCAGGTTTTGACAGATGAAGAAACAGATGCCAAGAGCAGGGAGGAAACTTGCCTGATCTCATGGGTAGTTGGGCAGTGAGATTAAGCAGTCTTTCTGGATTGGGGTAGGGTAGAAAGTAAATAAGTCAAAATAAGAGGTTTTTGAACTTTTAGCAGAGTGCTTAGATCTTATTACCACTATCTCCTTGGACAAAGGGTCTTGGATATGTCCCTAGCTTCTTCCATGTGAAATCTATGTCCACCCCCATTTAGAAGTATCTAGAAAAGGTACTTCCATTTATCTCTTTTTCAGAAACCTCCCCTCTCTATCCTTGTGACATTAAAAAATTACTATGAGTTATTAGGCTCTTTTAATTTTTAAATTCATCCTCCCTCCCTCCCTCCCTCTGTCTCTGTCTCCCTGATTTCTCCTTTTCTTAGATAGGGATGTATATTTGTGTGTCTGCAACTCTTAACACTGTCAATATACAATAAATTGTTGATATACATGTATTTAAGTAGAATATGCAGAATGTGACAAAAGTGCATTTTTTTTCTTTTTTTTAAAGTATTTATTATTTTTGGCTGTGTTTGGTCTTCGTTTCTGTGCGAGGGCTCTCTCTAGTTGCGGCGAGCAGGGGCCACTCTTCATCGCGGTGCACGGGCCTCTCACTGTGACGGCCTCTCTTGTTGCGGGGCACAGGCTCCAGACGCGCAGGCTCAGCAGTTGTGGCTCACGGGCCTAGTTGCTCCGCGGCATGTGGGATCTTCCCACACCAGGGCTTGAACCCGTGTCCCCTGCATTGGCAGGCAGATTCTCAACCACTGTGCCACCAGGGAAGCCCAAAAGTGCATTTTTAAAAGTTTAATCCTACAGACTTTTCAGTATGTTCTAAGGTGACTTGTAATTCTCACTGTTCTGGATAAAGAATAGATTCAGATCATTAACATTCTTCTCCTCACAATAGGAGAAAGTTTTGCAATAAGTTATGCTCATCAGAGCTCCCATAGACCCTTAAGAATAAGGCTCGCTGAGCCATTGAAAGCTGCTTCTACCAACTTTATAAGGGACATAGGAACTAGTTAAGACAAACTGCTAACCATGAATGTAGATCCTATAAGGGACCCAGCATATCAATGTTAGTAGAGTCCCTAAATCTCCTCAAAAGAACCTTGTTATCGCTCTTCTTTAGAGTTACCACAGAATTATAAGTTAGTACTTCAGTGGCCTTTACAAAGAGTTTACGTCCCTTGATCTTCCCCACAAAAAACATTTTAGTCAAAATGTACTTGAGCTCCAATCACTTGGTGAAAAATAGGTTACTGCTAGTCATGTTTAGCATTCTTCTTTCTTCCCCTTTGGGATAGAATCTGCCTGCAGACTATTTTTCACACACAATAAGGATTAGTGCTCCTTTATCAATGTTGTCCATATTCCCACTCAGTATAGTTTATTATCTCTACTAGAAGGTGCTCCTCAAAGACTGAGGTATAGAGCTGTAAAAAAAAAAAAAAAAAAAAAAAAAATCAAGTTCCCCAAAGCCAGGGAAAATTGAAATGTCACTCTTTACAAGGAGTTTTAGGAGGGAGACTAAGCATTTACTTCAATACAGACCATCCATTCTAGGACCTAGTTGAGAAACTTTCAAAATCAATTTTAAATCTTTTCTTTATAGCTTTCACATCCCCTCAATATCATCCTTTTTTTTTTCTTTTTCTTTTTTATGAAATTGCCTTGGCCAGGCAACTCAGGCCGGGGCGGGGTGGGCCTGGAGAGGGTTGGAGCGAGGCTGGTGGTTGATTTGTTGTCCCTCCTGCTCCTGCAGCCCTGCACACCAGCCCAGTTGCCAGCCTCGATGCCTGCCCCAGATGTATTGAGCCTGCCTGCTGTTTGGCAGACATTTCCCTTTATTTGTGTGCCTTGTGCTGCTCTAATAACCCTCCTCAAGGCCAAATCAGATTTATATGGAAGGGGAAGTCAGCTAGAGGCTTCAGAATGACTATGCTAATTAGGAACCAAAATATAAACAACAACTCCACATGGATGTATTAAATAGGCCAGCATTTTCCACAACAAATCAAATTAAGAGAAATCCCATTATCTGCTCAGGGCTTCTGCATTTTTTTCTGACTGCCTGCTTTCATGTTTGAACAGAACAAGTGTATGAATATATTTCATTCGAGGTCTGGTTCTAAACTACGACCTCTTTCACCCTTATCCCAAATTACAATGCTACCAAGTCATTATTAACAATTAAACTAAACTCATTTTTTTTTATCCACTGTAAGTTTATGTATCACCCTCTAAAGAGTTTAGGTTTCAATGCAGCCTCAAATATTTATTTGCACCAGCTTGGCTTCAGTGTAAACTGCATATCTAATATCTGCTACAGGAAATGAATGTACGATCCCTTAATCTCTAACCTTGTGCAGTCAGGCTCATTCTGCAAGGGAATGTAAAACAAAAGTAGCCTGTCTCCTTCTTTAAAATGAACCAGTACTAGTCCTCAGGAAGCTCTTAGGAGCTTAGTATTACAGGTGGCAAAGTAGGTGGGAAGAGTAGTCACTTTTGCAGCTAAAAGCTGCTGAGCTAGTGATGAGGGAGGCACGGGGAATGAGAAGTTTTCTCAGAGGCTAGGGAAAGAGAAGGCAGGTCTCTGTTAGTCATCTTAAGCGCTTTTTATGCACAAGGCAACCCTAAAAGGCAGGTACACCAAAGCTGCATGGAGTGGAGAATCATGGCTCCTTTCTTTCAACTTTTTATGTAAATAAGTTTTTCACTACTCATAGCTTTTGTTAGCACTATGTGATAATTGCGCTAATGATACCATAGTGAGCATGCTACAAGTCCTTGAGGGAGAAGTAGGATGCTTCAGGAAGACAAGGCCCCAAGAAAACCGGCAGGACTAAGAGATTGGAATGTCAAGGCAGCCAGAAGAGCTGTAGTGCTCATTTGGTTGAGTTCTTGGAGAGGAATCATGAAAGTACATTTTCCACCTGACTCCTGGGCCAGGTTCATCATGGTCTTGTCAACTCCTTTCCTGCTCACTGTGAGAACCCTCAATTCCTTTTTCTTTCTTTTGAAAATAAGTCATACCCCAAATTTGCAAGTCAGAGGCAAACTAATCTACTGTAACCAGAAAAGAATCAAAGAATTGTGGTAAAGAAAGTAGTGGGGAGGGCAAGCACCCTGGCAGCAGACAGGAATTCTGGTCCTCAGGATTAAATAATGATGGACATCCCTTCACAACAGAACGTATATACCACCCTTTTAGGTTTTTCTTGATTACCCTTTTCTCAGGACTGTTGCTTCTTAAGTAAATGTTAAGCCTACTGCTGCTTCTGGGGAGGGCTAAGAAGAGTGACTAGAGAAAAGGAATTTCAGATTACAACACGATTCACATTATTTAGGGAAAATAAGGGTCTCTGAGAACTACTCATTCACCTGTCATCTACTGTTCCAGTGAAGGTCTTAGCATTAATCTTCTTTTGTGGTTTCTTATGACAAAGGCTCTTCCCTTGATCAAAATTTAGTCAGGTTCCTCTGAGCCATCTTTTTGATTAGCTCTTGGCCTTCCCAGCCTGATTGTAGCAAGAATCCCACTAAGTCAGTTTAGAGAGAATCCTGTCACCGTCGATATCTGGTCACCCTCATACCTGATCAAATTCCTCATTCCCTACCATCCCCCAGGTGATATCTGATCACCTGGCCTGCCTTCAGCAAGAATCCTGTTAAGTCAGTTTAGCAAGAATCCCCTACCCTTGCTTTCTCCTCTTGGTAATTTTCCATCCATTGTACCCTACACCCCAGCCCCCATGGCCATAAATCCCCAGTTATCTTTACAGTACTCTGAATTGTGTCCCATCTCTCTCTCCCATGGCAACAGTCTTGACACCTGTTGCAAAAGTCCTGAATAAAGTCTTCCTTACCATCTTAAGTATCAGAATAATTTTTGACTTTAATGCTTGACAGGAATAAAGAGGTGCCCTTTTCTAATAAAAAGCAGTTGAATAAATGAAACGTCTGTTCCACATCTTGCTTAAACCAAATTCTCTCTCTGTGGTGTGTGTGTGTGTGTAATATATGTATATATACCTATATATATCACACACACACACATATGTATATTAGAAGATTTCTAAAAGAATGTCAAAAGAAATAATGTTAAATACTCTTTATTATCTATTACTGCCTTCAGGGTAAAAATTCTGATTTGTTAGCAAGGGTAGAAAATCTTCTTGTTTTAGGCCTTTTCCTCCAAGCCCCTTACTTTCCACCCAGCTGTTCCTCTATCTATTTCAACTTTCATCTAAAGATCCAAGGCATGCAAACAGGCTGTATTTAAAAAGTCTCTAGATATGTGCCACCCAACATGGGATCCACTAGTCAAAAATGGCTATTTACATTTAAATTAATTAAAATTAAATAAAGTAAAAACTGGCTCAGTCACAGTAGCCACATTTCCAGTGTTCAGTATCCACCTGTGGCTAAGTGGCTCCCACATTTGACAGCACAGATAGAGAGGATTTCCATTATCCATCATTATTAGAAAATTCTATAGAATAGCACTGATCTATATAATTCAGACTTGCCAGAACAAAAATTATAGACAGTTCTCATAGCCAGGCTTACAGTAGCATACAGTGTGGAGAATTTTTCAATATTTCACCAACTTTTACTCATTTATTCATTTTTAAGGCTTGTTGTATGGCACACTCTGTGAATCTTTTCTTGGTTCTCCCAGCACAAGTTAATCAACGTCTGTTTCTGTTGCTTATACAGTTCGGTTTTTTTTTGGTTTTCTGTCTGTATCTGAAACCTAAGAAGCAGAGTCCATTTCTAAATCTACAGGAATAAGCAGATGGAGTGAAGGGTCTTGTCTCCATAGCATGAGTGCAAAGTGTCGTGTGAGTTTGGGAAAGCTGAACCTTTAGATAAGGTACAAATCCTTGGCTATTTCACTTATTATCTGATGTGATAGATATTGGCAAAATTACATATCTCCATTTTACATATATTGAAACTGAGGCTTAGGAGTTAAAAATACCTGCCTTAGGGTCCTTAGGGTTGCTGTGAGCATTGGTTTAATAAATCACTTAGCACTGTGCTTGGCACATAAGTACGTAGTGTTGGGTATCATTTAATCTAAGTTTTGCATCCTTATTTGTAAAAAAGGTTTTATTGGGATATTGGGAAGGAGATCAAATTAATATTTTATACAAAATACTTTTAAAAACATTATTTTGATGTTCAAAACAAGATAAGTATTTATTAGTAATGGAAAAAGGGAGGTATATTTCTAGCTTGAACTTAAATCAGGCTTTGTTTTAAGACTTGTATCCAAGTTGGATACAAAGGATGATACTTTATGGTCAGAAGGATTTGTGTTTAAAAAAAAATCAAGAGGAATATATCAAAATTATCCTTTAAGCTTTAGAAAGGAGGCAATGGTAATATCCTTAACATATTAGACACAGAGTCATTGAATAAAGTCTCAGTGATGCAATAGATGTTCCTTCTTTCAATTTTATCAGTTTGCAAAATTCGTGAGGTTAATAAGTATTAAAAATCTCATTACTGTATCAGATAGGGATGTGGCTCGAGGGTGTAATAAACTAGTTCTATTGTTGAAATTCCATCAAAAAGCAAGACTGAACTTACCCAGCACTATAAAAATCTCTATATCTCTCTGCATGCAACTCTATCTAATGGAAAATATTACATATCGGGTTTCTGAAAGCTCACAATTCAAATCCTGAAGCTCATTGACTTCGCATATAAAGTTACAGCAGGTGGCTATTAGAGTTTGAAAGAGATTCACTGTCAGCAAATGCTATTGGTCTAGATCTTGATATACTGGGCAGTTATATCAATAGCCATATTTTGCTTTTTTTTTTTTAAATCTTGTATAACTTTGCTGAAGCAATATTAGTTCCAAGTACTTTGCACAGTAGGTGTAACTGTTACCCCACCTTCCTGTAGAGGTTATAAGTCAATATTGATAGGGTTTAATAGCCGCCTACTCCTTTTCAGGATGAAGTGAAGAAGTTTCACTAGCATTCACCTATATTGACTCTACTTACTTCCTGTACTACTAACAACCCTCCCAGCTCAGCCTGGGAGCCTACAGCACCCCCAGTGAGCTGTCATCTACACTAGTGCCCTTCTCAAATGTCACTCTGTTTTAACAGATAACTTAATATAAGTTACCTAGAGATCGACGTGGGAGCCCTACTTGTAAGGCGACTGAATGGGGGAAAATCCTACATAGAAATTTAAGCTAAATACTTTGATAATATATGAGCTATTTGTTCCTCTCTCAAGTTATTCCAAGTACATCAGGCAGAGAAGGTGGGTTTGCAAGATATATTGCTTTCCTACCCATGTCTTTTTGCCTCCTAAAGAACTCCTAATTTTCAGGGAGCAGCTAGGGTTCCATCTATGATCTCATGGAGGTTAGGCTCTTATCCCCACTGATAAATCACGATTTGTCTAAACCACTCATGGATATCTATTTTCTCAGATTGATATAAGTATGAGGAAGGGCAGGGAACATGACTCAGTTTTGGCAAATGAACTGTAGGGGAACATTTTCATTTTTATTCAGAAAGGCTCAACAAAGCCTTGGGAGGGACAGGCTTTTGCTCCTTCCTCATCATTTCTGCCTTGAAGTCAAATGAGATGCATGGAGGTCATCTTGCTATCACACATTGAAAAGCTTGTCGACAAAAATCCAACATTTTAAAGATGGAGGAATAAAGAGTCTGGGCCCATGACATCAATATTGAGTTTACAATTCTTACTATGTGAGAAAAATAAACCTACGTTTTAAAAGTACCTCTAAGCTGGGTTTTCTTGTAGCAGGAAACATTCCTAGGTAGTACAGTAGCTGATAGGCATTTGCATTCTCAGGCCACATCTTATTCTCCGTGGCCAGAACAGTATTTTTTAGAACTAGTGTTTTCCACCGTGGCTGGGTATCATTAGACAGCAGTCAAACTTTGTCTAAATCATCATATTAGTCAGCTCAGGCTGCCGTTGTAAATTATCACAGACTGTGTTACTTAAACAACAGAGATTTATTTTCTCACGTTTCTGAAGGCTGGAAGTCTGAGATCAGTGTGTTAGTGTGGTTGGGTGCTCTTCCTGGCTTACAGATGGCCACCTTCTTGCTCCTCATATGTCACAGAGAGAGCTTTGGTACCACTTCCTTTCTTTTTTAAGGGCACTAATCCCTCCATGAGGACCCCACTGCTATGACCTCATCTAAACATAATTATCTCCCAAAGGTCTCATCTCCAAATACCATCACATTGGAGGTTAGGGCTTCAACACATGTGTTTGGAGGGGGGCACACTTCAATCCACAGCAATAAGCATGTACACTATTTTTACTACTCAGCTCTCAAAGGACCTTGTATTCATGAGGTATATGGGAAGACTTATATATACATCATTTAAATGGTGAGGCTATTCCCTGTGCTGGCTTCACAGGCTTGTTGGGGCTTATATGATAAGAGGGAACCTGCTCATGTTTATCAGGTTTGTTCTCATTCAGTGCATCATCGTACTACGTTGCTTCCCTATGAAGGTCAGTCACCCATCTTTTCTTCCTGGCCTCCTACATTGTCCACTGGGTTCCTTCCTGTTTAGACAGGATTTATTGTCTCTGCTGGGAAAGATGAAGAACTTACTAAATTTACCCAACCTCTTATCTCTTCTACCAAATCTGTTAGTTATAATTTATTTTTAAATCAAGCTTTGACATTTACAATCTTTTATGTAACTATAATTAAGTCTTCCATGCCCTGGTTTATAGATTCCACCCATAGATAATGAATGGCATTTACCATATTATGTAAATGTTCTTTTAAAACAAATTATTATGAATGGATTCTTTCTGAAGTAGACAGTCCTAGATTATTGAAACATTGCTGTTTTTAGGAGACATTTCCATGTGTTAAGGTCTAATAGATCCATTAATTTCCTTTTATCTAACTTTTCTGGGTGCTTATAACTATTCTTTCCCTCAGACCTAGTGTTGGAATGTCTCCTTCTGTTGCTAGACCCAGGAAATATTGCATATCCTTTTTTTTTTCTTTGGTCTCTCTCTCTACCCTGTCCATACTCTGAGGAACTCTTAATAGAGGGACTATCAATAGAATACCTGATTGGGTGGGTCAGCTTGTTCTTATTAGGATCCTTTTAAGTCTATTCACAGTCAATCTATTACTCATGTGTAAAGGTGTAAATCCAAAATTTTCACTCAGCACTTTGATGCAAAACAACAAAACAAAACAACAATACATTGTTGTCACTAAAATATCTGTAGAACTGTTACTTACAAAGGCATTTCTTTCTGAAAGCTGGTATAATTTAGAAATTCCAAGGATGATGAAGTTCTCAGTGTGTGTTTAAGTATGAGTCATATTTTGTTCATCCTATTCAGTACTTGGGGGATCCTTTCAATCAGAATGTCTTAAATTAATTTATAAAGCGTTATTTGAAGTAATGCATTTATGGAGTTAAAAAAAGATAGTGCTAAAAGACTTAAAAACAATGATCCCTTTCTCTACCCCATACCTCCTATTCCACTAGTGTTCTCTAGAGGGAACCACTGTTAACTCTTAGCTGTTTTATCTGGAATTTACCTATGCATTGATGATTTCCTTCTATTTCTTTATCAGTTGGGATATTGTATCTTATTATGGATGTTGGTTATTTAGTCCAACCTCCTACCCCTGGCCTTAGTCTGCCCATTCCCATGATTTTCTCAACAAAATTATCAGTCAGATCAAGACAGCATTTACAATATAACTATAAAAATATTGTTCTCTGCTGAGCCAGGTAGTGTACCATACTCTCCTCCCATAAAATGTTTAGTTTTCTATGTATCTGTTTTTTAAAAACTTCAAGTGGGCTGTCAAATACCAACAGAGTTTTTTAAATGCCAAAATACAAATCCATCAGTTCCCTTTATTTCCTAGACAACTTCCTCTTGCAGCCTCTGTGCTCTGGCACAAATTGGGATTGATTATTCTCTGAGAATTACTTATGACTCATCTGCGACTTTCCTTTTCTGCTCTCCAGTGTTTGAGCTCCCATTTCCTAAATCATATATCTTACTGTTTTTGTTGTTGTTGCCATCATTGATTATAACCTTGATTGATGGAATCCATCCTCCAGTAGCATCTGAGAAAAGGTACAGGAAAGGTATATTTTAGTTTTAGACCTGAAAATGTCTTTTTCAACCTGTATTTCTCTGCCTATACAAACCACCCATCAAGTGTGAGGGTAGAACAATAATTGTTTTTTTCCTCAGAATTTTAAGGGCATTGTTCTATTGCCTTCAGGCATCTAGTGTTGCTCTTGAAAGTTCTGAAGACACTATGATTCTCATTCCTGTTTTGTAACTTATTCTCCCCTCTGGAAAATTTTAGGATCTTACTCTCTGTGGTGTTTAGTGATGTAACTTTGTGTAGATCTTCTGTATTTTGTGTGCTTTTAAGTGATTTTAAAGGGTAGCTGACTATGTTCATTTTATTCTCTTGCTGATATTAGAACTAACGTCTTCAAGGATGGCATATCAATTTTGATGTAGAAAAACTAAAGAATAAATCTGTGTATACAGTCAATACCACACTCATATTTCAACAAGCATGTACAAACTTGTGATGTTCAAAAGCATTGAGTTTATAATGTACCCCATATCTAAGAATTAAAATAAATTTATTATTAGTTAATTTTCCCTAACAATGAAAAATAATGGTCCATTATGCTCAAATTCCAAAGATTCAACTTGGCAAGTGAAAAATCTTCAATGTGGTTAATGATAGAACAACTTTTAAGCCCAAATCACATTACATTAATATTGTTAATTAGCATGTTATTATTTAGTAGGTTTTAAAATCAATTTGTAAATCTGCTTTGGTTTTACAATTACATAAGAAGTCTTGATTCCAATATTTGCTAAATTTCTATAATGTGTAGGACACTGCTTTGTGTGCCACTAAATACCAAATATATAGCACAGAAATCTCCTTAAGCATATATTCACTATATTGTAAGTGCTATAGACAGAATGTGTCCTCCCAAAATTCATATATTGAAGCCCAATCCCCAAATGAGAGAGCATTTGGAGGTGGGGACTTTGGGAGGTGATTAGGTCATAAATGGAATTAGTGCCCCCAATGAAAAGACCCCACAGAAGTGTCTGACTCCTTCTGCATGTGAGGACATAGCAAGAAGACAGCCATTTATACCAGGACGTGAGTACTTACCAGACACTGAATCTGCCACTTCCTTGATCCTGGACTTTCCAGCCTCCAAAACGGTGAGAAACAAATAACTGTTTGTTAGTAAGTAAGCTAGTCAGTCTATGGTGTTCTCTTATAGCAGCCTGAACTAAGACAGTAAGTTTTATTAGGAAGGAATTTGTTCTTAGATAAATTCTTAGGACGTTATATATATGATGCATACATTTAGCATATAAAATGTGTATATGTACATATTTCAAAACATAAATTTAAGTTAACTCTGGGTGACTACAGGAATGTTTCCCGTTAATGGAGTCCTCTGAAGTTTGAGAAGCATGTTTATTACTTATATTTCCACAAGTACTTTCTTCAAACTTCTCATGTTTTCCCTACTGACTCAGAGTAGAGAAGAACCTTAAAGATTCACTAACATCCTTGTCGTCTTACTCTAATTCTTTTTCTAGGCAAAATTTCCTCTTTGATAAAATGAGAGGATATAGATTCATATCAGAAGGGATAGGGCCAAGGGTATGAGAGAAACATGTTCTCAGAGGTTATTTGCATTGGTTATTTAAAAAAGGACAGAAATATCCTGAGTGCAATGTCCATTGCAGCTCCCATGGATGACTTGACAGTGCATATTGTTTTCTGGACTTGGAGAACACCAGGATGTAGAGGAAATATGCCTGCTTTTTTCTCCTACTTCAGCAAGAACAAAGTTATGGGTAAGAACTTGGCTCCTATAGAAAAAAAGTCAGTACAAAAAGTCCTTCTCTTCTACAGATTTATTTGACCAAATTTCTTATGGATTTTCTTATTTGTAGATTCAAGAATTGAGGCAAAAACTTACTTGGTTGCCAGAGAGAACTCTCGGGGCATAATGAGCTCTCAACATATTGCTTTTGTCAGAGAAATAGAGGCACAAAAAGTGACAAATGCAGATACAAATGCAGTCTGGATGAAACATAGCATGCTTTTCTTAAAATGGAAAGGACATCTGCTAGTTGCCTATTTGTATGTGCTTCCCTTTACTTCAATGTTTAGAGTACAAAACAGATTGGGGATCTTTGGGAAATGGGGTTCAGGCTATAAGAACCCTTACTGGCTGTCCTATATACAGTTAATGGCTATGTGGATGGAGGCCAGCCTCCATTTCACCTTTCCATTGTCTGCCAGAGTAGTATGTAATCTATTCCAGGCATCTGCAACTGAAAGCAAAACATGCCAATTATTTTTTATTGATCTAAAGCCTTCATAGGTGGGACACTTTGCCAGGGCAGCATATGGAAATTTAGATAAGGGAATGATTGCAGAGACATGGAAAGGGCTTTGCTCTTTGGAAAAGAATGTGTAAGCCTTAAAAAAAATGAAGAAGCTCTTGGTATTCCAGAGCTTAAGAGCGCTGAAGATGAATTATGCAGTCGCTGCAATAGAAATTGATTACTAAGCATTCGATGAGTCACATGCCTTAGGAATTAAGTACTCCAATCTATTATTGTCAGTATCCTGATGGGTCAACCAGGCTGTGAATGGGAATTTGCATTAAATTGATTTGAGTGTTTTTTCTTGAACTAACATCACTCAATCAAAGGACACATTCAGACAGAGATAGATAAGTCTGACTGAATTTTGTTTGGAAAAGCAGAGTAGCAAGGGATGAGCAGGCAGAATCTAAAAGCGCCATAAATCTGGCACTACAGCCTGGGCTGGAAGAAGCAGGTGAATAGTTTTTGCGCCACAAATAGTGTATAGAGTCAAAGCAAATTTGTTTTGCAGGTCTGTAGCATGTTGATACAGTCATGGATTACAAAAATCATCATCAGGTAATACAGAGGACTACTTCTTGGAGGATTTCAGATGATCTGATTCAGAAATGACAAAGTACTTGCCACCTGTATCAGGACTGAGTCTATGTTTTTAGTATATGTTTGCCATGCAATGATCTTTTGACCTAAGGGAAGTCATTCACTTTATGTGTAAATAAGCTTTTATGCAAAGAGGGTAAGTAGATTAGATGAACTCAGGTCCACTCAAGTTTAACATTACATGATTCTGTGAGTAGAAAGATATCATCAAGTGCCAAATTTCGCTCAAACATTTGATGCTTTTTGTTGGCTAGATGCTAGGATTCACAAGGAGCCTCAGCTGTAGCAGCCACTCTGTCCTGGCAATTTAACTGATAGTTTAGGGGAGGCATGAGTCCCCAGGGGCTATGGTGGGTTGGGAAGTTTTGAGATGAATTGTGATAGGTACTGAGAGTTTACAACATTTGAATGTTGACTGGATAAATACCTACAGCTCAGGAAGGAGCATCTGCTGATGCTCAGAATGATTCTGACTCATTAACTCATTATGAATATAATAAATGAGTTCTCTTTTTCTGCTATTAACCACTTACACAGATACAATAATAAGGCTCCAGCTTTGAATGGTGGGGAAAGGGCATTAAAAACTTGTCAGGTAGTTCTTTACAGTAAGAGAAAAACGTGAATTCTCAGTGAACCTACAGTATCTGTGCAGCTTAACCTGTTCTAACTATATAACACCACGTTGAAATTTTATTCCTTCATTCTCAAAAACATCTAACCTTGAACTGTTGTAGTATTGCTCTTAGCTGGTTGAAGGCTACTTAGAAGGATCATAACTAATATTCACCCGTACTAGCCAGTAAGCTGAAAATTTGGTAAAGGTGTGAGGTTACTGGTTTACTGATCAAGCAGGAATTGTAGGAGTAATAGCTGACCTCTTATCAGTGTTGAATCTCTTCCATTTCCATCTTGTCCCTGGGTTGCCATGGTAACACTGTCAGGGTGTCCTTACTGCTTGCCACATGTCCCTTCTAAGGCTCTTTCTGTCACAGCAAGGTACAGAAATCAGTAACAATGAATGAGTCTTTAATCATGCTGGTATTCAAAGGATATGCATCTTTGATGTTTTAGACTATATCTTTACTTGCTTTGATTAGGATACAGGAAGTTCTTCTTAAAGATCAGTATCTTGGAAATTACTTTGTCCCTTGAAGTTTTCTCTTAAGCAGAAGTTGGTGAAGTTTTGAAGATAGGTCATTTGCACAAGAAGTGCTCATTGTTTGAATATGTTATCATTTGAAGATACAGTAATAAATATTTTTGCAGTATTGTGCATTAGGGTTGTTCAATCAAACTCCATTCAACATGAACCATGGGTTGTGTTGAATTCTTGCTTGAAATAGAAAGCTATTAAAGTCAAAAGCAGTACACCAAAGATAAAACTACTGTATTATAATTCTCTAGTCAATGTATGGGATGTACTGAGCCCACAAAGATGAAAATTAGATAGAAGCCAAGGAAAAGAAGGTGAAAATCCATTTTCAAGGACATGAAAGTTTGGTCAGGAGATGACTTTGAAGTAGCAGTAAATGTGTATATTATCCTCAACTATTAAACCTATAGAAAGGGCCTGGGAAAATAACACGAGAGAGAGCACTACTTGTGTATTTCTGGTAAGGAGGGGAGATGACCCTCGTCTGTAAATAATCAGTGGGTCTGAAATGGAAGTTTCAAGATGCCCCAAGAGTGTGCAGAAGATTTGTACTGCAAGGGTAGGAGGTGGAATGAAAGCAAATGGTGAGAGGATCCATGAAATGAAATATGAAGTGGAGACAGCTGCGTCTCCACCAAAGTTCTATCAATCAAAATTTGGAGAAATTGGGCTGCAGAAGAACTTGGCAAGGGCTTCCCTGGTGGTGCAGTGGTTGAGAATCCATCTGCCATTGCAGGGTAAAAGGGTTCAAGCCCTGGTCCAGGAAGATCCCATGTGCTGTGGAGCAACTAGGCTGGTGTGCCACAACTACAGAGCCTGAACCATTTGTCAAATAAGCTAATTCCAATCAAAACTTTCTGGAAATGGAGAAATGACCAGCACTCTTTAAAAAACAACAAAAAAGTACACGGCTATAAGCTCCATATAAGGAATTATAAGAAATATGCAAATCCAGCCAAAAAAAGGCATCACTTCACACCAGTCAGAATGACCATCAGCAAAACAATACAAACAATAAATCCTGAAGGGGTTGTGGAGAAATGCATACCCTCAACTGAAAGTGGCTCCTAAACTGGTAAGTGCCACAAAAGAAAACAGAAGGGAGCTGCCTTTAAAAGGTAAACATCGAGATACCATATGATCCCGCAGGCCCACTCCTTGGCCTATAACCTAGGAAGACAGTAATGTAAAGGCAAAGGCAGGCAAAACTGCAGTGCAGCAGTATTACAATAGCCAAGACACGGAAACAACCAAAAAGTCCATCAAAAGATGAATGGAAAAGAAGAACTGGTACACGTACAGGTGGAATATTAGCCAAGGAAAAAAATGAAACAATGCCGTTTGCAGCACCATAGATGAGTCTAGAGGTAATCACAACTTGAAGTAAGGCAGAAAGCGAAGGACACATATCCTATGATATCACTTAATGGGGTTACCTAAAAATGGATACCAATGAAGATTGTTCACAGAGAAAGGCAATCAAAGATTCGATCAACAAACGTATGGTTAGCCAAATGGAAAGGCGTGAGGATGGAATAAATTAGGATACTGCGGTAAACAGGGATATACCAACACATGTGAAATATACAAGCACCAAAGACCTACGGAATACCAAGAGAAGACGGCTCAACAGCGTGTCATAACCCACATGGGAAATGGATCCGAAGATGAACAGATATATGTATATGTGTAAAAGAACCCCATCTTACACACTTAGAACAAACAAAACATTGTGATCAAATTTGCTGTGATAAGAAATAAAAATTAAATTAAGAAAACCAACAAGAAGGAATGAGACATAAACGTATGGGGGTTTTCCCTGGCACATTCCATTCTAATTTACAAGTTGGAACATTACACCCAGGAAGGCTCTTTGGCCCTAGTTAACCAGTTCTGGGGATGGAGAAATGCCGCAGCCTTGTGACCGTCTCCTGCAAAAGCAGCCTTAAACACCGTGCTAAGGGTCACTTGATATTCACAAGAACTGCAGCTCAGTAAATGACACCTGCCCTCAAAAAAATATCCTGGATTCGAATATCGACGAAAACATTCAAAAGAGGGCAACCTTTCAAGAAGACAATTTCAAGAGGCATATTTAACTCACATTTTTTTCTTTTCTTTCTTTTTTATTTTTGTTTAACCAAAAAGGCCCTGGAAAAAGCTCAACATCAGGAATTAATAAAGACATGCAAATGCAATCTACAAAAACTTTTACCTGACAACAGTCAGAATGATCATCAGCAAAAAACCTCTAAACAATAAATGGTCAAGGGGTTTTAGAGACCTGTGTACCCTCTAGCTGCTGGTGGGATGTCAAAAGGTAACAGCCAGTAATGAGAACAGAAAGGAGGCGCGTTTGAAGGAAAAAACTGGGCTACCATATGATCTGGTAGGCCCACTACTGGGCCTATCACCCGAGAAGACCAGAATCAAAAAGACACAGGCCGACAATCCTACACTGCAGCACTATGTACCCTAGGCAAGACTTGAAACAACCAAAATGTCCATCAACAGATGAATGCACAAAGAAGAAGTGGTCCACGTACACAATGGAATATTACTCCGATAAAAAATATAAACTAAATACAAAAAACAAACATAAGTAAGGAGACATAAGCTTTGGGGGTTTATCCGGGCACATTCCACTCGAATGTACAACCAAGGAACACTACTTCCAGGAAGGTGCGGTTTCCCTAGTAACCAGAGTGGGGAATGTAGAAATGCTGCGGCCCTGTGGCCGTTTGCCGCAACAGCAGTTTGAAAGCCTGTGCTAAAGGACACTTCATATTCACAAGGACTGCAGGGCTATACATGACACCTGCCAACAAAATGTGCTGAGGGAGGTAATGGCCAAAAAAATTCAAAATATGGCACATACTTCAAGAAGCCATTTGAATAGGTAAGCTGTACTCACTCTTTAAAAAGCAAAAAAAAAAAAAAAAGTACATGGCTATAAGCTCCATATAAGGAATTACAAGACATATGCAAATCCAGCCACAAAAAGGTATCAGCTCACACCGGTCAGAATGACCATCAGCAAAAAAATACAAACAATAAATGCTGAAGAGGTTGTGAAGCAATGCATACCCTCGACTGTAAGTGGCTCGTAAACTGGTAAGTGCCACGAAGGAAAACAGAAGGGAGCTGCCTTTAAAAGGTAAACATCGAGATACCATATGATCCCGCAGGCCCACTCCTTGGCCTATAACCTAGGAAGACAGAAATGGAAAGGCACAGGCAGGCAAAACTGCACTGCAGCAGTATTACAATAGCCAAGACATGGAAACAACCAAAAAGTCCATCAAGAGACGAATGGACAAAGAAGAACCGGTACGTGTACAGATGGAATAGTAGCCACGGAAAAAAAATGAAACAATGCACTTTGCAGAACCATAGATGACTCTGGAGGTCATCACACAACTTGAAGTAAGTCAGTAAGCGAAAGACACATATCCTAGGATATCAATTATAGGTGTTACCTAAAAATTGATACCAATGAAGATATTTCCACAGAGAAAGGCAATCACAGATTTATTCAACAAACTTATGGTTAACCCATTGGAAATTTGTGAAGATTGGATACATTAGGATATCGGGGTTAACAGAGATATACAAACACACGTGAAATATATAATCACCAAAGACCTCCGGAATTCCAAAAGAAGACTACTCAACACTGTGTCATAACCTACATGGCACACGGATCCCAAGATGAATACATATATGTATAGGTGTCAAGCAAACACATCTTGCACACCTAGAACAAACAAAACATTATAATCAAATTTGCTGTGATAAAAGATAAAAATTAAATTAAAAAAAACGAACAAGAAGTAATGAGGCATACAATTATAGGGGTTCTTCCTGGCTCATTCCATTCTAACTTACAACCTTGGAACACAGCTTCCAGGAAGGCTCTGTTGACCTAGTAACCAGATTTGAGAATGGAGAAATCCTGCAGCATTTTGGCCTTCCTGCAACAGCAGTTTTAAACCAAGTGCTAATGGTCAGTTAAAAGTCACCTTCATTGCAGGCCTGTAAATGACACCTGCCCTCAAAAAAAATTCTGGGGTCGAAAATCGACCCAAAAATTCAAAAGAGGGCAAGCTTTCAAGAAGAGAATTTCAAGAGGCATATTTTACACACATTTTGTCTCTTTTCTCTCTTTTCTGTTTTTTTTTTCCTTTAACCAAAAAAAGGGCATGGAAAAATGCTCAACATCAGAAGTTAATAAAGACATGCAAATCCCATCTATCAAAACGTTCACCTCACAACAGTCAGAATGATCATCAGCAAAACAGTCCACAAACAATGCATGCTGAAGGGGTTTTAGAGAACTGTGCTGTGGACCCTCTAGCTGCTGGTGGGATGTAAACTGGTTACAGCCAGTAGTTAGAACAGAATGAACGTGCGTTTCAAGGTAAAAATTGAGCTACCATACGAACTGGTAAGCCCACTACCGGGCCTAGCACCTGAGAAGACCACAATCCAAAAGACACCGGCTGGCAATCCTACACTGCAGTAATATTTACCACAGCCAACACTTGGAAGCAACCAAAATAGCCATCAATAGATGAACGCACCAGAAGCACTGGTCCATGTACACAATGGAATAGTAGACATGGAAAAGCCTGAAACAGTGCTGTTTGTACCACCATAGAAGGACCGAGGTATAATCACACCACTGGAAGTAAGAAAGAACCCGAAAGAAAGATATCCTATGATGTCACTTACAGGTGTGACCTAAAAAATGATACCCATGAACTTATTTCCAAGAAAAGGACACTCATGGATTAAGAAATCAAAATTATGTTTCACCAAATGGAAAGGTGGGAGGAATGGATACATTAGGTTATGGGGGCGACAGACCTAAACTAATATATATGAAACATATAATCACCAAAGGCCTATGGAATACCAGGAGAGGTCCACTCAACACTCTGTAATAACGTCCATGGGAAAGGATCCAAAGATGAATACATAGATAGATAGACATAATGAACCAGATTCTGTACACCCAGAACATACACAACATTATTATCAAATCGGCTCTGATAAAAAATAAACATAAATTTAAAAAACAAACAAGAAGTAAGGAGATATAAGCGGTTGGGGGTTTGCCTTGGCACATTCCCCTCTAATTTACAGCCTACTAGAACGATTTCCAGGAAGGCTCTGTTGCCCAACTACCCTGAGATTTAAATGCAGAAATTTTGCCACCTTGTGGCCCTTTCCCACAAGAGCGGCTTTAAGCCACAGCTAACGGTCACTTACTATTCACAAGGACTCAGGGCTGTAAAGGACCCCTGCCCTCCAAAAAATGTTCCGAGGTAGGGAATGGCCAAAAAAACTCAAAAGAGAGCAAAGATTTCGAGGAGATCGTATGAGAGGCAAGTTTTACACACACTTTTTTTTTTTTTAAAAAAAAGAAAATGGATAAAAGGTCAACATCAGGAATTATTACACTCATGCAAATCTAATCTACGAAAAGGTTTCGACACACACCAGTCGAACGACCGTCAGCAAAATGCCTACGAACAATAAATGCTGAAGAGGTTTTAGAGAACTGTGTACCCTCTAGCTGCCGGTGAGATGTAAAGTGGCAAGAGCCAATAATGAGAACAGAAAGGAACTGCGTTTCAAAGTAAAGACTGAGGGACCATTCAATCCAGCAGGCCCACCGCTGGGCCTTTCACCTGAGAAGACCAGAGTCGAGAAGACACAGGCTGGCAAAGGTGCACTGACGCAGTATTCACAAAAGCCAAGACGTGGAAGCAACCAAAATGTCCATCAACAGAGGAACGGACAAAGAAGAAGTGGTCCATGTACACAGTGGAATATTAGCCGTGGAAAACAATGACACACTGCTCTTTGCAGCACCATAGATGATCCTGGAGATTATCCCGGAACATTGAGGTCAGTCGGAACGCAAAAGACAAATATCTTTTGATGTCATTTGTAGGTGTTATCTAACAACTGACACAAATGAACTTATTTCCACAGAGAAAGACACTCACAGACTTAGAAAACAACTATGGTTATCTAAAAGGAAAGGTGGGAGCAATGGACAAATTAAGATTAGGGTTGCCATACGTATACCAATACATATTAAATACATATATCAAAAAGACCGACCATATACCAAGGGAGGTCTACTGAACACTGTGTATTAATTTACATGGGAAGATGATCTGTACATGAATAGAGACAGACGATGTACAAATGAACCAGTCTGTGTACATCTAGAACAAATAATATTCTAATCATGAACCTGATTAAGAAAATTATAACAATGAAGATGATGTACTGAGACATAAACTTCGGGGTGTTTTTCCTGGCACATTCCATTCTAATTGACAACCTAGGAACACGACTTCCAGGAAAGCTCTGCTGCCCCAGTGACCAGATTTAGGAATGGAGAGACGCTGCCGCCGTATGGCCGATTCCCACAACAGCAGCTTTCAACCCAGCGCTAATGGTCACTAAATATTAACAACACTTGCAAGCCTGAACGTGACACACGCCCTCAAAAAAAATCCTGGGGTCGAAAATCGACCGAAAAATACAAAAGAGGGCAAGGTTTCAAGAAGACAATTTCAAGAGGTATATTTTACAAGCACTTTATTTTTCTTTGTAACAACAACAACAGCAAAAAGGCGTGGAAAAACGCTCATCGTTAGCTCATCATAAAAGACATGCAAATCCAATCTACAAAAACGTATCAGCTCACACCGGTCAGAATGACCATCAGCAAAATTCTGCAAACAGTAAATGCTGAAGGGGCTGTGGAGAAATGCGTACCCTCATCTCTAAGTGAGACTAAACTGGTAAGAGACACTAATGAAAACGGAATGGAGGTGCCTTTAACAGATCCACATTGAGGTACCATAGGCTTCAGCAGGCACACTCCTGGGCCTATGACCTAAGAAGACAGAATCAGACAGACACAGGCAGGCAAAACTGCAGTGCAGCAGTATTACAATAGCCAAGACACGGAAACAACCAAAAAGTCCATCAAAAGATGAATGGAAAAGAAGAACTGGTACACGTACAGGTGGAATATTAGCCAAGGAAAAAAATGAAACAATGCCGTTTGCAGCACCATAGATGAGTCTAGAGGTAATCACAACTTGAAGTAAGGCAGAAAGCGAAGGACACATATCCTATGATATCACTTAATGGGGTTACCTAAAAATGGATACCAATGAAGATTGTTCACAGAGAAAGGCAATCAAAGATTCGATCAACAAACGTATGGTTAGCCAAATGGAAAGGCGTGAGGATGGAATAAATTAGGATACTGCGGTAAACAGGGATATACCAACACATGTGAAATATACAAGCACCAAAGACCTACGGAATACCAAGAGAAGACGGCTCAACAGCGTGTCATAACCCACATGGGAAATGGATCCGAAGATGAACAGATATATGTATATGTGTAAAAGAACCCCATCTTACACACTTAGAACAAACAAAACATTGTGATCAAATTTGCTGTGATAAGAAATAAAAATTAAATTAAGAAAACCAACAAGAAGGAATGAGACATAAACGTATGGGGGTTTTCCCTGGCACATTCCATTCTAATTTACAAGTTGGAACATTACACCCAGGAAGGCTCTTTGGCCCTAGTTAACCAGTTCTGGGGATGGAGAAATGCCGCAGCCTTGTGACCGTCTCCTGCAAAAGCAGCCTTAAACACCGTGCTAAGGGTCACTTGATATTCACAAGAACTGCAGCTCAGTAAATGACACCTGCCCTCAAAAAAATATCCTGGATTCGAATATCGACGAAAACATTCAAAAGAGGGCAACCTTTCAAGAAGACAATTTCAAGAGGCATATTTAACTCACATTTTTTTCTTTTCTTTCTTTTTTATTTTTGTTTAACCAAAAAGGCCCTGGAAAAAGCTCAACATCAGGAATTAATAAAGACATGCAAATGCAATCTACAAAAACTTTTACCTGACAACAGTCAGAATGATCATCAGCAAAAAACCTCTAAACAATAAATGGTCAAGGGGTTTTAGAGACCTGTGTACCCTCTAGCTGCTGGTGGGATGTCAAAAGGTAACAGCCAGTAATGAGAACAGAAAGGAGGCGCGTTTGAAGGAAAAAACTGGGCTACCATATGATCTGGTAGGCCCACTACTGGGCCTATCACCCGAGAAGACCAGAATCAAAAAGACACAGGCCGACAATCCTACACTGCAGCACTATGTACCCTAGGCAAGACTTGAAACAACCAAAATGTCCATCAACAGATGAATGCACAAAGAAGAAGTGGTCCACGTACACAATGGAATATTACTCCGATAAAAAATATAAACTAAATACAAAAAACAAACATAAGTAAGGAGACATAAGCTTTGGGGGTTTATCCGGGCACATTCCACTCGAATGTACAACCAAGGAACACTACTTCCAGGAAGGTGCGGTTTCCCTAGTAACCAGAGTGGGGAATGTAGAAATGCTGCGGCCCTGTGGCCGTTTGCCGCAACAGCAGTTTGAAAGCCTGTGCTAAAGGACACTTCATATTCACAAGGACTGCAGGGCTATACATGACACCTGCCAACAAAATGTGCTGAGGGAGGTAATGGCCAAAAAAATTCAAAATATGGCACATACTTCAAGAAGCCATTTGAATAGGTAAGCTGTACTCACTCTTTAAAAAGCAAAAAAAAAAAAAAAAGTACATGGCTATAAGCTCCATATAAGGAATTACAAGACATATGCAAATCCAGCCACAAAAAGGTATCAGCTCACACCGGTCAGAATGACCATCAGCAAAAAAATACAAACAATAAATGCTGAAGAGGTTGTGAAGCAATGCATACCCTCGACTGTAAGTGGCTCGTAAACTGGTAAGTGCCACGAAGGAAAACAGAAGGGAGCTGCCTTTAAAAGGTAAACATCGAGATACCATATGATCCCGCAGGCCCACTCCTTGGCCTATAACCTAGGAAGACAGAAATGGAAAGGCACAGGCAGGCAAAACTGCACTGCAGCAGTATTACAATAGCCAAGACATGGAAACAACCAAAAAGTCCATCAAGAGACGAATGGACAAAGAAGAACCGGTACGTGTACAGATGGAATAGTAGCCACGGAAAAAAAATGAAACAATGCACTTTGCAGAACCATAGATGACTCTGGAGGTCATCACACAACTTGAAGTAAGTCAGTAAGCGAAAGACACATATCCTAGGATATCAATTATAGGTGTTACCTAAAAATTGATACCAATGAAGATATTTCCACAGAGAAAGGCAATCACAGATTTATTCAACAAACTTATGGTTAACCCATTGGAAATTTGTGAAGATTGGATACATTAGGATATCGGGGTTAACAGAGATATACAAACACACGTGAAATATATAATCACCAAAGACCTCCGGAATTCCAAAAGAAGACTACTCAACACTGTGTCATAACCTACATGGCACACGGATCCCAAGATGAATACATATATGTATAGGTGTCAAGCAAACACATCTTGCACACCTAGAACAAACAAAACATTATAATCAAATTTGCTGTGATAAAAGATAAAAATTAAATTAAAAAAAACGAACAAGAAGTAATGAGGCATACAATTATAGGGGTTCTTCCTGGCTCATTCCATTCTAACTTACAACCTTGGAACACAGCTTCCAGGAAGGCTCTGTTGACCTAGTAACCAGATTTGAGAATGGAGAAATCCTGCAGCATTTTGGCCTTCCTGCAACAGCAGTTTTAAACCAAGTGCTAATGGTCAGTTAAAAGTCACCTTCATTGCAGGCCTGTAAATGACACCTGCCCTCAAAAAAAATTCTGGGGTCGAAAATCGACCCAAAAATTCAAAAGAGGGCAAGCTTTCAAGAAGAGAATTTCAAGAGGCATATTTTACACACATTTTGTCTCTTTTCTCTCTTTTCTGTTTTTTTTTTCCTTTAACCAAAAAAAGGGCATGGAAAAATGCTCAACATCAGAAGTTAATAAAGACATGCAAATCCCATCTATCAAAACGTTCACCTCACAACAGTCAGAATGATCATCAGCAAAACAGTCCACAAACAATGCATGCTGAAGGGGTTTTAGAGAACTGTGCTGTGGACCCTCTAGCTGCTGGTGGGATGTAAACTGGTTACAGCCAGTAGTTAGAACAGAATGAACGTGCGTTTCAAGGTAAAAATTGAGCTACCATACGAACTGGTAAGCCCACTACCGGGCCTAGCACCTGAGAAGACCACAATCCAAAAGACACCGGCTGGCAATCCTACACTGCAGTAATATTTACCACAGCCAACACTTGGAAGCAACCAAAATAGCCATCAATAGATGAACGCACCAGAAGCACTGGTCCATGTACACAATGGAATAGTAGACATGGAAAAGCCTGAAACAGTGCTGTTTGTACCACCATAGAAGGACCGAGGTATAATCACACCACTGGAAGTAAGAAAGAACCCGAAAGAAAGATATCCTATGATGTCACTTACAGGTGTGACCTAAAAAATGATACCCATGAACTTATTTCCAAGAAAAGGACACTCATGGATTAAGAAATCAAAATTATGTTTCACCAAATGGAAAGGTGGGAGGAATGGATACATTAGGTTATGGGGGCGACAGACCTAAACTAATATATATGAAACATATAATCACCAAAGGCCTATGGAATACCAGGAGAGGTCCACTCAACACTCTGTAATAACGTCCATGGGAAAGGATCCAAAGATGAATACATAGATAGATAGACATAATGAACCAGATTCTGTACACCCAGAACATACACAACATTATTATCAAATCGGCTCTGATAAAAAATAAACATAAATTTAAAAAACAAACAAGAAGTAAGGAGATATAAGCGGTTGGGGGTTTGCCTTGGCACATTCCCCTCTAATTTACAGCCTACTAGAACGATTTCCAGGAAGGCTCTGTTGCCCAACTACCCTGAGATTTAAATGCAGAAATTTTGCCACCTTGTGGCCCTTTCCCACAAGAGCGGCTTTAAGCCACAGCTAACGGTCACTTACTATTCACAAGGACTCAGGGCTGTAAAGGACCCCTGCCCTCCAAAAAATGTTCCGAGGTAGGGAATGGCCAAAAAAACTCAAAAGAGAGCAAAGATTTCGAGGAGATCGTATGAGAGGCAAGTTTTACACACACTTTTTTTTTTTTTAAAAAAAAGAAAATGGATAAAAGGTCAACATCAGGAATTATTACACTCATGCAAATCTAATCTACGAAAAGGTTTCGACACACACCAGTCGAACGACCGTCAGCAAAATGCCTACGAACAATAAATGCTGAAGAGGTTTTAGAGAACTGTGTACCCTCTAGCTGCCGGTGAGATGTAAAGTGGCAAGAGCCAATAATGAGAACAGAAAGGAACTGCGTTTCAAAGTAAAGACTGAGGGACCATTCAATCCAGCAGGCCCACCGCTGGGCCTTTCACCTGAGAAGACCAGAGTCGAGAAGACACAGGCTGGCAAAGGTGCACTGACGCAGTATTCACAAAAGCCAAGACGTGGAAGCAACCAAAATGTCCATCAACAGAGGAACGGACAAAGAAGAAGTGGTCCATGTACACAGTGGAATATTAGCCGTGGAAAACAATGACACACTGCTCTTTGCAGCACCATAGATGATCCTGGAGATTATCCCGGAACATTGAGGTCAGTCGGAACGCAAAAGACAAATATCTTTTGATGTCATTTGTAGGTGTTATCTAACAACTGACACAAATGAACTTATTTCCACAGAGAAAGACACTCACAGACTTAGAAAACAACTATGGTTATCTAAAAGGAAAGGTGGGAGCAATGGACAAATTAAGATTAGGGTTGCCATACGTATACCAATACATATTAAATACATATATCAAAAAGACCGACCATATACCAAGGGAGGTCTACTGAACACTGTGTATTAATTTACATGGGAAGATGATCTGTACATGAATAGAGACAGACGATGTACAAATGAACCAGTCTGTGTACATCTAGAACAAATAATATTCTAATCATGAACCTGATTAAGAAAATTATAACAATGAAGATGATGTACTGAGACATAAACTTCGGGGTGTTTTTCCTGGCACATTCCATTCTAATTGACAACCTAGGAACACGACTTCCAGGAAAGCTCTGCTGCCCCAGTGACCAGATTTAGGAATGGAGAGACGCTGCCGCCGTATGGCCGATTCCCACAACAGCAGCTTTCAACCCAGCGCTAATGGTCACTAAATATTAACAACACTTGCAAGCCTGAACGTGACACACGCCCTCAAAAAAAATCCTGGGGTCGAAAATCGACCGAAAAATACAAAAGAGGGCAAGGTTTCAAGAAGACAATTTCAAGAGGTATATTTTACAAGCACTTTATTTTTCTTTGTAACAACAACAACAGCAAAAAGGCGTGGAAAAATGCTCATCGTTAGCTCTTCATAAAAGACATGCAGATCCAATCTACAAAAACGTATCAGCTCACTCCGGTCAGAATGACCATCAGCAAAATTCTGCAAACAGTAAATGCTGAAGGGGCTGTGGAGAAATGCGTACCCTCATCTCTAAGTGAGACTAAACTGGTAAGAGACACTAATGAAAACGGAATGGAGGTGCCTTTAACAGATCCACATTGAGGTACCATAGGATTCAGCAGGCACACTCCTGGGCCTATGACCTAAGAAGACAGAATCAGACAGACACAGGCAGGCAAAACTGCAGTGCAGCAGTATTACAATAGCCAAGACACGGAAACAACCAAAAAGTCCATCAAAAGATGAATGGAAAAGAAGAACTGGTACACGTACAGGTGGAATATTAGCCAAGGAAAAAAATGAAACAATGCCGTTTGCAGCACCATAGATGAGTCTAGAGGTAATCACAACTTGAAGTAAGGCAGAAAGCGAAGGACACATATCCTATGATATCACTTAATGGGGTTACCTAAAAATGGATACCAATGAAGATTGTTCACAGAGAAAGGCAATCAAAGATTCGATCAACAAACGTATGGTTAGCCAAATGGAAAGGCGTGAGGATGGAATAAATTAGGATACTGCGGTAAACAGGGATATACCAACACATGTGAAATATACAAGCACCAAAGACCTACGGAATACCAAGAGAAGACGGCTCAACAGCGTGTCATAACCCACATGGGAAATGGATCCGAAGATGAACAGATATATGTATATGTGTAAAAGAACCCCATCTTACACACTTAGAACAAACAAAACATTGTGATCAAATTTGCTGTGATAAGAAATAAAAATTAAATTAAGAAAACCAACAAGAAGGAATGAGACATAAACGTATGGGGGTTTTCCCTGGCACATTCCATTCTAATTTACAAGTTGGAACATTACACCCAGGAAGGCTCTTTGGCCCTAGTTAACCAGTTCTGGGGATGGAGAAATGCCGCAGCCTTGTGACCGTCTCCTGCAAAAGCAGCCTTAAACACCGTGCTAAGGGTCACTTGATATTCACAAGAACTGCAGCTCAGTAAATGACACCTGCCCTCAAAAAAATATCCTGGATTCGAATATCGACGAAAACATTCAAAAGAGGGCAACCTTTCAAGAAGACAATTTCAAGAGGCATATTTAACTCACATTTTTTTCTTTTCTTTCTTTTTTATTTTTGTTTAACCAAAAAGGCCCTGGAAAAAGCTCAACATCAGGAATTAATAAAGACATGCAAATGCAATCTACAAAAACTTTTACCTGACAACAGTCAGAATGATCATCAGCAAAAAACCTCTAAACAATAAATGGTCAAGGGGTTTGAGAGACCTGTGTACCCTCTAGCTGCTGGTGGGATGTCAAAAGGTAACAGCCAGTAATGAGAACAGAAAGGAGGTGCGTTTGAAGGAAAAAACTGGGCTACCATATGATCTGGTAGGCCCACTACTGGGCCTATCACCCGAGAAGACCAGAATCAAAAAGACACAGGCCGACAATCCTACACTGCAGCACTATGTACCCTAGGCAAGACTTGGAACAACCAAAATGTCCATCAACAGATGAATGCACAAAGAAGAAGTGGTCCACGTACACAATGGAATATTACTCCGATAAAAAATATAAACTAAATACAAAAAACAAACATAAGTAAGGAGACATAAGCTTTGGGGGTTTATCCGGGCACATTCCACTCGAATGTACAACCAAGGAACACTACTTCCAGGAAGGTACGGTTTCCCTAGTAACCGGAGTGGGGAATGTAGAAATGCTGCGGCCCTGTGGCCGTTTGCCGCAACAGCAGTTTCAAAGCCTGTGCTAAAGGACACTTCATATTCACAAGGACTGCAGGGCTATACGTGACACCTGCCAACAAAATGTGCTGAGGGAGGTAATGGCCAAAAAAATTCAAAATATGGCACATACTTCAAGAAGCCATTTGAATAGGTAAGCTGTACTCACTCTGTAAAAAGCAAAAAAAAAAACAAAAAAAAAAAACATGGCTATAAGCTCCATATAAGGAATTACAAGACATATGCAAATCCAGCCACAAAAAGGTATCAGCTCACACCGGTCAGAATGACCATCAGCAAAAAAATACAAACAATAAATGCTGAAGAGGTTGTGAAGCAATGCATGCCCTCGACTGTAAGTGGCTCGTAAACTGGTAAGTGCCACGAAGGAAAACAGAAGGGAGCTGCCTTTAAAAGGTAAACACGGAGATACCATATGATCCCGCAGGCCCACTCCTTGGCCTATAACCTAGGAAGACAGAAATGGAAAGGCACGAGCAGGCAAAACTGCACTGCAGCAGTATTACAATAGCCAAGACACGGAAACAACCAAAAAGTCCATCAAGAGACGAATGGACAAAGAAGAACCGGTACGTGTACAGATGGAATAGTAGCCACGGAAGAAAAATGAAACAATGCACTTTGCAGAACCATAGATGACTCTGGAGGTCATCACACAACTTGAAGTCAGACAGAAAGCGAAAGACACATATCCTAGGATATCAATTATAGGTGTTACCTAAAAATTGATACCAATGAAGATATTTCCACAGAGAAAGGCAATCACAGATTTATTCAACAAACTTATGGTTTACCCACTGGAAATTTGTGAAGATTGGATACATTAGGATATGGGGGTTGAAAGAGATATACAAACACACGTGAAATATATAATCACCAAAGACCTCCGGAATTCCAAAAGAAGACTACTCAACACTGTGTCATAACCTACATGGCACACGGATCCCAAGATGAATACATATATGTATAGGTGTCAAGCAAACACATCTTGCACACCTAGAACAAACAAAACATTATAATCAAATTTGCTGTGATAAAAGATAAAAATTAAATTAAAAAAAACGAACAAGAAGTAATGAGGCATACAATCATAGGGGTTCTTCCTGGCTCATTCCATTCTAACTTACAACCTTGGAACACAGCTTCCAGGAAGGCTCTGTTGACCTAGTAACCAGATTTGAGAATGGAGAAATCCTGCAGCATTTTGGCCTTCCTGCAACAGCAGTTTTAAACCAAGTGCTAATGGTCAGTTAAAAGTCACCTTCATTGCAGGCCTGTAAATGACACCTGCCCTCAAAAAAAATTCTGGGGTCGAAAATCGACCCAAAAATTCAAAAGAGGGCAAGCTTTCAAGAAGAGAATTTCAAGAGGCATATTTTACACACATTTTGTCTTTTCTCTCTTTTCTGTTTTTTTTTTTCCTTTAACCAAAAAAAGGGCATGGAAAAATGCTCAACATCAGAAGTTAATAAAGACATGCAAATCCCATCTATCAAAACGTTCACCTCACAACAGTCAGAATGATCATCAGCAAAACAGTCCACAAACAATACATGCTGAAGGGGTTTTAGAGAACTGTGCTGTGGACCCTCTAGCTGCTGGTGGGATGTAAACTGGTTACAGCCAGTAGTTAGAACAGAATGAACGTGCGTTTCAAGGTAAAAATTGAGCTACCATACGAACTGGTAAGCCCACTACCGGGCCTAGCACCTGAGAAGACCACAATCCAAAAGACACCGGCTGGCAATCCTACACTGCAGTAATATTTACCACAGCCAACACTTGGAAGCAACCAAAATAGCCATCAATAGATGAACGCACCAGAAGCACTGGTCCATGTACACAATGGAATAGTAGACATGGAAAAGCCTGAAACAGTGCTGTTTGTACCACCATAGAAGGACCGAGGTATAATCACACCACTGGAAGTAAGAAAGAACCCGAAAGAAAGATATCCTATGATGTCACTTACAGGTGTGACCTAAAAAATGATACCCATGAACTTATTTCCAAGAAAAGGACACTCATGGATTAAGAAATCAAAATTATGTTTCACCAAATGGAAAGGTGGGAGGAATGGATACATTAGGTTATGGGGGCGACAGACCTAAACTAATATATATGAAACATATAATCACCAAAGGCCTATGGAATACCAGGAGAGGTCCACTCAACACTCTGTAATAACGTCCATGGGAAAGGATCCAAAGATGAATACATAGATAGATAGACATAATGAACCAGATTCTGTACACCCAGAACATACACAACATTATTATCAAATTGGCTCTGATAAAAAATAAACATAAATTTAAAAAACAAACAAGAAGTAAGGAGATATAAGCGGTTGGGGGTTTGCCTTGGCACATTCCCCTCTAATTTACAGCCTACTAGAACGATTTCCAGGAAGGCTCTGTTGCCCAACTACCCTGAGATTTAAATGCAGAAATTTTGCCACCTTGTGGCCCTTTCCCACAAGAGCGGCTTTAAGCCACAGCTAACGGTCACTTACTATTCACAAGGACTCAGGGCTGTAAAGGACCCCTGCCCTCCAAAAAATGTTCCGAGGTAGGGAATGGCCAAAAAAACTCAAAAGAGAGCAAAGATTTCGAGGAGATCGTATGAGAGGCAAGTTTTACACACACTTTTTTTTTTTTTAAAAAAAGAAAATGGATAAAAGGTCAACATCAGGAATTATTACACTCATGCAAATCTAATCTACGAAAAGGTTTCGACACACACCAGTCGAAAGACCGTCAGCAAAATGCCTACGAACAATAAATGCTGAAGAGGTTTTAGAGAACTGTGTACCCTCTAGCTGCCGGTGAGATGTAAAGTGGCAAGAGCCAATAATGAGAACAGAAAGGAACTGCGTTTCAAAGTAAAGACTGAGGGACCATTCAATCCAGCAGGCCCACCGCTGGGCCTTTCACCTGAGAAGACCAGAGTCGAGAAGACACAGGCTGGCAAAGGTGCACTGACGCAGTATTCACAAAAGCCAAGACGTGGAAGCAACCAAAATGTCCATCAACAGAGGAACGGACAAAGAAGAAGTGGTCCATGTACACAGTGGAATATTAGCCGTGGAAAACAATGACACACTGCTCTTTGCAGCACCATAGATGATCCTGGAGATTATCCCGGAACATTGAGGTCAGTCGGAACGCAAAAGACAAATATCTTTTGATGTCATTTGTAGGTGTTATCTAACAACTGACACAAATGAACTTATTTCCACAGAGAAAGACACTCACAGACTTAGAAAACAACTATGGTTATCTAAAAGGAAAGGTGGGAGCAATGGACAAATTAAGATTAGGGTTGCCATACGTATACCAATACATATTAAATACATATATCAAAAAGACCGACCATATACCAAGGGAGGTCTACTGAACACTGTGTATTAATTTACATGGGAAGATGATCTGTACATGAATAGAGACAGACGATGTACAAATGAACCAGTCTGTGTACATCTAGAACAAATAATATTCTAATCATGAACCTGATTAAGAAAATTATAACAATGAAGATGATGTACTGAGACATAAACTTCGGGGTGTTTTTCCTGGCACATTCCATTCTAATTGACAACCTAGGAACACGACTTCCAGGAAAGCTCTGCTGCCCCAGTGACCAGATTTAGGAATGGAGAGACGCTGCCGCCGTATGGCCGATTCCCACAACAGCAGCTTTCAACCCAGCGCTAATGGTCACTAAATATTAACAACACTTGCAAGCCTGAACGTGACACACGCCCTCAAAAAAAATCCTGGGGTCGAAAATCGACCGAAAAATACAAAAGAGGGCAAGGTTTCAAGAAGACAATTTCAAGAGGTATATTTTACAAGCACTTTATTTTTCTTTGTAACAACAACAACAGCAAAAAGGCGTGGAAAAACGCTCATCGTTAGCTCATCATAAAAGACATGCAAATCCAATCTACAAAAACGTATCAGCTCACACCGGTCAGAATGACCATCAGCAAAATTCTGCAAACAGTAAATGCTGAAGGGGCTGTGGAGAAATGCGTACCCTCATCTCTAAGTGAGACTAAACTGGTAAGAGACACTAATGAAAACGGAATGGAGGTGCCTTTAACAGATCCACATTGAGGTACCATAGGCTTCAGCAGGCACACTCCTGGGCCTATGACCTAAGAAGACAGAATCAGACAGACACAGGCAGGCAAAACTGCAGTGCAGCAGTATTACAATAGCCAAGACACGGAAACAACCAAAAAGTCCATCAAAAGATGAATGGAAAAGAAGAACTGGTACACGTACAGGTGGAATATTAGCCAAGGAAAAAAATGAAACAATGCCGTTTGCAGCACCATAGATGAGTCTAGAGGTAATCACAACTTGAAGTAAGGCAGAAAGCGAAGGACACATATCCTATGATATCACTTAATGGGGTTACCTAAAAATGGATACCAATGAAGATTGTTCACAGAGAAAGGCAATCAAAGATTCGATCAACAAACGTATGGTTAGCCAAATGGAAAGGCGTGAGGATGGAATAAATTAGGATACTGCGGTAAACAGGGATATACCAACACATGTGAAATATACAAGCACCAAAGACCTACGGAATACCAAGAGAAGACGGCTCAACAGCGTGTCATAACCCACATGGGAAATGGATCCGAAGATGAACAGATATATGTATATGTGTAAAAGAACCCCATCTTACACACTTAGAACAAACAAAACATTGTGATCAAATTTGCTGTGATAAGAAATAAAAATTAAATTAAGAAAACCAACAAGAAGGAATGAGACATAAACGTATGGGGGTTTTCCCTGGCACATTCCATTCTAATTTACAAGTTGGAACATTACACCCAGGAAGGCTCTTTGGCCCTAGTTAACCAGTTCTGGGGATGGAGAAATGCCGCAGCCTTGTGACCGTCTCCTGCAAAAGCAGCCTTAAACACCGTGCTAAGGGTCACTTGATATTCACAAGAACTGCAGCTCAGTAAATGACACCTGCCCTCAAAAAAATATCCTGGATTCGAATATCGACGAAAACATTCAAAAGAGGGCAACCTTTCAAGAAGACAATTTCAAGAGGCATATTTAACTCACATTTTTTTCTTTTCTTTCTTTTTTATTTTTGTTTAACCAAAAAGGCCCTGGAAAAAGCTCAACATCAGGAATTAATAAAGACATGCAAATGCAATCTACAAAAACTTTTACCTGACAACAGTCAGAATGATCATCAGCAAAAAACCTCTAAACAATAAATGGTCAAGGGGTTTTAGAGACCTGTGTACCCTCTAGCTGCTGGTGGGATGTCAAAAGGTAACAGCCAGTAATGAGAACAGAAAGGAGGTGCGTTTGAAGGAAAAAACTGGGCTACCATATGATCTGGTAGGCCCACTACTGGGCCTATCACCCGAGAAGACCAGAATCAAAAAGACACAGGCCGACAATCCTACACTGCAGCACTATGTACCCTAGGCAAGACTTGGAACAACCAAAATGTCCATCAACAGATGAATGCACAAAGAAGAAGTGGTCCACGTACACAATGGAATATTACTCCGATAAAAAATATAAACTAAATACAAAAAACAAACATAAGTAAGGAGACATAAGCTTTGGGGGTTTATCCGGGCACATTCCACTCGAATGTACAACCAAGGAACACTACTTCCAGGAAGGTACGGTTTCCCTAGTAACCGGAGTGGGGAATGTAGAAATGCTGCGGCCCTGTGGCCGTTTGCCGCAACAGCAGTTTCAAAGCCTGTGCTAAAGGACACTTCATATTCACAAGGACTGCAGGGCTATACGTGACACCTGCCAACAAAATGTGCTGAGGGAGGTAATGGCCAAAAAAATTCAAAATATGGCACATACTTCAAGAAGCCATTTGAATAGGTAAGCTGTACTCACTCTTTAAAAAGCAAAAAAAAAAACAAAAAAAAAAAACATGGCTATAAGCTCCATATAAGGAATTACAAGACATATGCAAATCCAGCCACAAAAAGGTATCAGCTCACACCGGTCAGAATGACCATCAGCAAAAAAATACAAACAATAAATGCTGAAGAGGTTGCGAAGCAATGCATGCCCTCGACTGTAAGTGGCTCGTAAACTGGTAAGTGCCACGAAGGAAAACAGAAGGGAGCTGCCTTTAAAAGGTAAACACGGAGATACCATATGATCCCGCAGGCCCACTCCTTGGCCTATAACCTAGGAAGACAGAAATGGAAAGGCACGAGCAGGCAAAACTGCACTGCAGCAGTATTACAATAGCCAAGACACGGAAACAACCAAAAAGTCCATCAAGAGACGAATGGACAAAGAAGAACCGGTACGTGTACAGATGGAATAGTAGCCACGGAAGAAAAATGAAACAATGCACTTTGCAGAACCATAGATGACTCTGGAGGTCATCACACAACTTGAAGTCAGACAGAAAGCGAAAGACACATATCCTAGGATATCAATTATAGGTGTTACCTAAAAATTGATACCAATGAAGATATTTCCACAGAGAAAGGCAATCACAGATTTATTCAACAAACTTATGGTTTACCCACTGGAAATTTGTGAAGATTGGATACATTAGGATATGGGGGTTGAAAGAGATATACAAACACACGTGAAATATATAATCACCAAAGACCTCCGGAATTCCAAAAGAAGACTACTCAACACTGTGTCATAACCTACATGGCACACGGATCCCAAGATGAATACATATATGTATAGGTGTCAAGCAAACACATCTTGCACACCTAGAACAAACAAAACATTATAATCAAATTTGCTGTGATAAAAGATAAAAATTAAATTAAAAAAAACGAACAAGAAGTAATGAGGCATACAATCATAGGGGTTCTTCCTGGCTCATTCCATTCTAACTTACAACCTTGGAACACAGCTTCCAGGAAGGCTCTGTTGACCTAGTAACCAGATTTGAGAATGGAGAAATCCTGCAGCATTTTGGCCTTCCTGCAACAGCAGTTTTAAACCAAGTGCTAATGGTCAGTTAAAAGTCACCTTCATTGCAGGCCTGTAAATGACACCTGCCCTCAAAAAAAATTCTGGGGTCGAAAATCGACCCAAAAATTCAAAAGAGGGCAAGCTTTCAAGAAGAGAATTTCAAGAGGCATATTTTACACACATTTTGTCTTTTCTCTCTTTTCTGTTTTTTTTTTTCCTTTAACCAAAAAAAGGGCATGGAAAAATGCTCAACATCAGAAGTTAATAAAGACATGCAAATCCCATCTATCAAAACGTTCACCTCACAACAGTCAGAATGATCATCAGCAAAACAGTCCACAAACAATACATGCTGAAGGGGTTTTAGAGAACTGTGCTGTGGACCCTCTAGCTGCTGGTGGGATGTAAACTGGTTACAGCCAGTAGTTAGAACAGAATGAACGTGCGTTTCAAGGTAAAAATTGAGCTACCATACGAACTGGTAAGCCCACTACCGGGCCTAGCACCTGAGAAGACCACAATCCAAAAGACACCGGCTGGCAATCCTACACTGCAGTAATATTTACCACAGCCAACACTTGGAAGCAACCAAAATAGCCATCAATAGATGAACGCACCAGAAGCACTGGTCCATGTACACAATGGAATAGTAGACATGGAAAAGCCTGAAACAGTGCTGTTTGTACCACCATAGAAGGACCGAGGTATAATCACACCACTGGAAGTAAGAAAGAACCCGAAAGAAAGATATCCTATGATGTCACTTACAGGTGTGACCTAAAAAATGATACCCATGAACTTATTTCCAAGAAAAGGACACTCATGGATTAAGAAATCAAAATTATGTTTCACCAAATGGAAAGGTGGGAGGAATGGATACATTAGGTTATGGGGGCGACAGACCTAAACTAATATATATGAAACATATAATCACCAAAGGCCTATGGAATACCAGGAGAGGTCCACTCAACACTCTGTAATAACGTCCATGGGAAAGGATCCAAAGATGAATACATAGATAGATAGACATAATGAACCAGATTCTGTACACCCAGAACATACACAACATTATTATCAAATTGGCTCTGATAAAAAATAAACATAAATTTAAAAAACAAACAAGAAGTAAGGAGATATAAGCGGTTGGGGGTTTGCCTTGGCACATTCCCCTCTAATTTACAGCCTACTGAACCGATTTCCAGGAAGGCTCTGTTGCCCAACTACCCTGAGATTTAAATGCAGAAATTTTGCCACCTTGTGGCCCTTTCCCACAAGAGCGGCTTTAAGCCACAGCTAACGGTCACTTAATATTCACAAGGACTCAGGGCTGTAAAGGACCCCTGCCCTCCAAAAAATGTTCCGAGGTAGGGAATGGCCAAAAAAACTCAAAAGAGAGCAAAGATTTCGAGGAGATCGTATGAGAGGCAAGTTTTACACACACTTTTTTTTTTTTTAAAAAAAGAAAATGGATAAAAGGTCAACATCAGGAATTATTACACTCATGCAAATCTAATCTACGAAAAGGTTTCGACACACACCAGTCGAAAGACCGTCAGCAAAATGCCTACGAACAATAAATGCTGAAGAGGTTTTAGAGAACTGTGTACCCTCTAGCTGCCGGTGAGATGTAAAGTGGCAAGAGCCAATAATGAGAACAGAAAGGAACTGCGTTTCAAAGTAAAGACTGAGGGACCATTCAATCCAGCAGGCCCACCGCTGGGCCTTTCACCTGAGAAGACCAGAGTCGAGAAGACACAGGCTGGCAAAGGTGCACTGACGCAGTATTCACAAAAGCCAAGACGTGGAAGCAACCAAAATGTCCATCAACAGAGGAACGGACAAAGAAGAAGTGGTCCATGTACACAGTGGAATATTAGCCGTGGAAAACAATGACACACTGCTCTTTGCAGCACCATAGATGATCCTGGAGATTATCCCGGAACATTGAGGTCAGTCGGAACGCAAAAGACAAATATCTTTTGATGTCATTTGTAGGTGTTATCTAACAACTGACACAAATGAACTTATTTCCACAGAGAAAGACACTCACAGACTTAGAAAACAACTATGGTTATCTAAAAGGAAAGGTGGGAGCAATGGACAAATTAAGATTAGGGTTGCCATACGTATACCAATACATATTAAATACATATATCAAAAAGACCGACCATATACCAAGGGAGGTCTACTGAACACTGTGTATTAATTTACATGGGAAGATGATCTGTACATGAATAGAGACAGACGATGTACAAATGAACCAGTCTGTGTACATCTAGAACAAATAATATTCTAATCATGAACCTGATTAAGAAAATTATAACAATGAAGATGATGTACTGAGACATAAACTTCGGGGTGTTTTTCCTGGCACATTCCATTCTAATTGACAACCTAGGAACACGACTTCCAGGAAAGCTCTGCTGCCCCAGTGACCAGATTTAGGAATGGAGAGACGCTGCCGCCGTATGGCCGATTCCCACAACAGCAGCTTTCAACCCAGCGCTAATGGTCACTAAATATTAACAACACTTGCAAGCCTGAACGTGACACACGCCCTCAAAAAAAATCCTGGGGTCGAAAATCGACCGAAAAATACAAAAGAGGGCAAGGTTTCAAGAAGACAATTTCAAGAGGTATATTTTACAAGCACTTTATTTTTCTTTGTAACAACAACAACAGCAAAAAGGCGTGGAAAAATGCTCATCGTTAGCTCTTCATAAAAGACATGCAGATCCAATCTACAAAAACGTATCAGCTCACTCCGGTCAGAATGACCATCAGCAAAATTCTGCAAACAGTAAATGCTGAAGGGGCTGTGGAGAAATGCGTACCCTCATCTCTAAGTGAGACTAAACTGGTAAGAGACACTAATGAAAACGGAATGGAGGTGCCTTTAACAGATCCACATTGAGGTACCATAGGATTCAGCAGGCACACTCCTGGGCCTATGACCTAAGAAGACAGAATCAGACAGACACAGGCAGGCAAAACTGCAGTGCAGCAGTATTACAATAGCCAAGACACGGAAACAACCAAAAAGTCCATCAAAAGATGAATGGAAAAGAAGAACTGGTACACGTACAGGTGGAATATTAGCCAAGGAAAAAAATGAAACAATGCCGTTTGCAGCACCATAGATGAGTCTAGAGGTAATCACAACTTGAAGTAAGGCAGAAAGCGAAGGACACATATCCTATGATATCACTTAATGGGGTTACCTAAAAATGGATACCAATGAAGATTGTTCACAGAGAAAGGCAATCAAAGATTCGATCAACAAACGTATGGTTAGCCAAATGGAAAGGCGTGAGGATGGAATAAATTAGGATACTGCGGTAAACAGGGATATACCAACACATGTGAAATATACAAGCACCAAAGACCTACGGAATACCAAGAGAAGACGGCTCAACAGCGTGTCATAACCCACATGGGAAATGGATCCGAAGATGAACAGATATATGTATATGTGTAAAAGAACCCCATCTTACACACTTAGAACAAACAAAACATTGTGATCAAATTTGCTGTGATAAGAAATAAAAATTAAATTAAGAAAACCAACAAGAAGGAATGAGACATAAACGTATGGGGGTTTTCCCTGGCACATTCCATTCTAATTTACAAGTTGGAACATTACACCCAGGAAGGCTCTTTGGCCCTAGTTAACCAGTTCTGGGGATGGAGAAATGCCGCAGCCTTGTGACCGTCTCCTGCAAAAGCAGCCTTAAACACCGTGCTAAGGGTCACTTGATATTCACAAGAACTGCAGCTCAGTAAATGACACCTGCCCTCAAAAAAATATCCTGGATTCGAATATCGACGAAAACATTCAAAAGAGGGCAACCTTTCAAGAAGACAATTTCAAGAGGCATATTTAACTCACATTTTTTTCTTTTCTTTCTTTTTTATTTTTGTTTAACCAAAAAGGCCCTGGAAAAAGCTCAACATCAGGAATTAATAAAGACATGCAAATGCAATCTACAAAAACTTTTACCTGACAACAGTCAGAATGATCATCAGCAAAAAACCTCTAAACAATAAATGGTCAAGGGGTTTGAGAGACCTGTGTACCCTCTAGCTGCTGGTGGGATGTCAAAAGGTAACAGCCAGTAATGAGAACAGAAAGGAGGTGCGTTTGAAGGAAAAAACTGGGCTACCATATGATCTGGTAGGCCCACTACTGGGCCTATCACCCGAGAAGACCAGAATCAAAAAGACACAGGCCGACAATCCTACACTGCAGCACTATGTACCCTAGGCAAGACTTGGAACAACCAAAATGTCCATCAACAGATGAATGCACAAAGAAGAAGTGGTCCACGTACACAATGGAATATTACTCCGATAAAAAATATAAACTAAATACAAAAAACAAACATAAGTAAGGAGACATAAGCTTTGGGGGTTTATCCGGGCACATTCCACTCGAATGTACAACCAAGGAACACTACTTCCAGGAAGGTACGGTTTCCCTAGTAACCGGAGTGGGGAATGTAGAAATGCTGCGGCCCTGTGGCCGTTTGCCGCAACAGCAGTTTCAAAGCCTGTGCTAAAGGACACTTCATATTCACAAGGACTGCAGGGCTATACGTGACACCTGCCAACAAAATGTGCTGAGGGAGGTAATGGCCAAAAAAATTCAAAATATGGCACATACTTCAAGAAGCCATTTGAATAGGTAAGCTGTACTCACTCTTTAAAAAGCAAAAAAAAAAACAAAAAAAAAAAACATGGCTATAAGCTCCATATAAGGAATTACAAGACATATGCAAATCCAGCCACAAAAAGGTATCAGCTCACACCGGTCAGAATGACCATCAGCAAAAAAATACAAACAATAAATGCTGAAGAGGTTGTGAAGCAATGCATGCCCTCGACTGTAAGTGGCTCGTAAACTGGTAAGTGCCACGAAGGAAAACAGAAGGGAGCTGCCTTTAAAAGGTAAACACGGAGATACCATATGATCCCGCAGGCCCACTCCTTGGCCTATAACCTAGGAAGACAGAAATGGAAAGGCACGAGCAGGCAAAACTGCACTGCAGCAGTATTACAATAGCCAAGACACGGAAACAACCAAAAAGTCCATCAAGAGACGAATGGACAAAGAAGAACCGGTACGTGTACAGATGGAATAGTAGCCACGGAAGAAAAATGAAACAATGCACTTTGCAGAACCATAGATGACTCTGGAGGTCATCACACAACTTGAAGTCAGACAGAAAGCGAAAGACACATATCCTAGGATATCAATTATAGGTGTTACCTAAAAATTGATACCAATGAAGATATTTCCACAGAGAAAGGCAATCACAGATTTATTCAACAAACTTATGGTTTACCCACTGGAAATTTGTGAAGATTGGATACATTAGGATATGGGGGTTGAAAGAGATATACAAACACACGTGAAATATATAATCACCAAAGACCTCCGGAATTCCAAAAGAAGACTACTCAACACTGTGTCATAACCTACATGGCACACGGATCCCAAGATGAATACATATATGTATAGGTGTCAAGCAAACACATCTTGCACACCTAGAACAAACAAAACATTATAATCAAATTTGCTGTGATAAAAGATAAAAATTAAATTAAAAAAAACGAACAAGAAGTAATGAGGCATACAATCATAGGGGTTCTTCCTGGCTCATTCCATTCTAACTTACAACCTTGGAACACAGCTTCCAGGAAGGCTCTGTTGACCTAGTAACCAGATTTGAGAATGGAGAAATCCTGCAGCATTTTGGCCTTCCTGCAACAGCAGTTTTAAACCAAGTGCTAATGGTCAGTTAAAAGTCACCTTCATTGCAGGCCTGTAAATGACACCTGCCCTCAAAAAAAATTCTGGGGTCGAAAATCGACCCAAAAATTCAAAAGAGGGCAAGCTTTCAAGAAGAGAATTTCAAGAGGCATATTTTACACACATTTTGTCTTTTCTCTCTTTTCTGTTTTTTTTTTTCCTTTAACCAAAAAAAGGGCATGGAAAAATGCTCAACATCAGAAGTTAATAAAGACATGCAAATCCCATCTATCAAAACGTTCACCTCACAACAGTCAGAATGATCATCAGCAAAACAGTCCACAAACAATACATGCTGAAGGGGTTTTAGAGAACTGTGCTGTGGACCCTCTAGCTGCTGGTGGGATGTAAACTGGTTACAGCCAGTAGTTAGAACAGAATGAACGTGCGTTTCAAGGTAAAAATTGAGCTACCATACGAACTGGTAAGCCCACTACCGGGCCTAGCACCTGAGAAGACCACAATCCAAAAGACACCGGCTGGCAATCCTACACTGCAGTAATATTTACCACAGCCAACACTTGGAAGCAACCAAAATAGCCATCAATAGATGAACGCACCAGAAGCACTGGTCCATGTACACAATGGAATAGTAGACATGGAAAAGCCTGAAACAGTGCTGTTTGTACCACCATAGAAGGACCGAGGTATAATCACACCACTGGAAGTAAGAAAGAACCCGAAAGAAAGATATCCTATGATGTCACTTACAGGTGTGACCTAAAAAATGATACCCATGAACTTATTTCCAAGAAAAGGACACTCATGGATTAAGAAATCAAAATTATGTTTCACCAAATGGAAAGGTGGGAGGAATGGATACATTAGGTTATGGGGGCGACAGACCTAAACTAATATATATGAAACATATAATCACCAAAGGCCTATGGAATACCAGGAGAGGTCCACTCAACACTCTGTAATAACGTCCATGGGAAAGGATCCAAAGATGAATACATAGATAGATAGACATAATGAACCAGATTCTGTACACCCAGAACATACACAACATTATTATCAAATTGGCTCTGATAAAAAATAAACATAAATTTAAAAAACAAACAAGAAGTAAGGAGATATAAGCGGTTGGGGGTTTGCCTTGGCACATTCCCCTCTAATTTACAGCCTACTAGAACGATTTCCAGGAAGGCTCTGTTGCCCAACTACCCTGAGATTTAAATGCAGAAATTTTGCCACCTTGTGGCCCTTTCCCACAAGAGCGGCTTTAAGCCACAGCTAACGGTCACTTACTATTCACAAGGACTCAGGGCTGTAAAGGACCCCTGCCCTCCAAAAAATGTTCCGAGGTAGGGAATGGCCAAAAAAACTCAAAAGAGAGCAAAGATTTCGAGGAGATCGTATGAGAGGCAAGTTTTACACACACTTTTTTTTTTTTTAAAAAAAGAAAATGGATAAAAGGTCAACATCAGGAATTATTACACTCATGCAAATCTAATCTACGAAAAGGTTTCGACACACACCAGTCGAAAGACCGTCAGCAAAATGCCTACGAACAATAAATGCTGAAGAGGTTTTAGAGAACTGTGTACCCTCTAGCTGCCGGTGAGATGTAAAGTGGCAAGAGCCAATAATGAGAACAGAAAGGAACTGCGTTTCAAAGTAAAGACTGAGGGACCATTCAATCCAGCAGGCCCACCGCTGGGCCTTTCACCTGAGAAGACCAGAGTCGAGAAGACACAGGCTGGCAAAGGTGCACTGACGCAGTATTCACAAAAGCCAAGACGTGGAAGCAACCAAAATGTCCATCAACAGAGGAACGGACAAAGAAGAAGTGGTCCATGTACACAGTGGAATATTAGCCGTGGAAAACAATGACACACTGCTCTTTGCAGCACCATAGATGATCCTGGAGATTATCCCGGAACATTGAGGTCAGTCGGAACGCAAAAGACAAATATCTTTTGATGTCATTTGTAGGTGTTATCTAACAACTGACACAAATGAACTTATTTCCACAGAGAAAGACACTCACAGACTTAGAAAACAACTATGGTTATCTAAAAGGAAAGGTGGGAGCAATGGACAAATTAAGATTAGGGTTGCCATACGTATACCAATACATATTAAATACATATATCAAAAAGACCGACCATATACCAAGGGAGGTCTACTGAACACTGTGTATTAATTTACATGGGAAGATGATCTGTACATGAATAGAGACAGACGATGTACAAATGAACCAGTCTGTGTACATCTAGAACAAATAATATTCTAATCATGAACCTGATTAAGAAAATTATAACAATGAAGATGATGTACTGAGACATAAACTTCGGGGTGTTTTTCCTGGCACATTCCATTCTAATTGACAACCTAGGAACACGACTTCCAGGAAAGCTCTGCTGCCCCAGTGACCAGATTTAGGAATGGAGAGACGCTGCCGCCGTATGGCCGATTCCCACAACAGCAGCTTTCAACCCAGCGCTAATGGTCACTAAATATTAACAACACTTGCAAGCCTGAACGTGACACACGCCCTCAAAAAAAATCCTGGGGTCGAAAATCGACCGAAAAATACAAAAGAGGGCAAGGTTTCAAGAAGACAATTTCAAGAGGTATATTTTACAAGCACTTTATTTTTCTTTGTAACAACAACAACAGCAAAAAGGCGTGGAAAAATGCTCATCGTTAGCTCTTCATAAAAGACATGCAGATCCAATCTACAAAAACGTATCAGCTCACTCCGGTCAGAATGACCATCAGCAAAATTCTGCAAACAGTAAATGCTGAAGGGGCTGTGGAGAAATGCGTACCCTCATCTCTAAGTGAGACTAAACTGGTAAGAGACACTAATGAAAACGGAATGGAGGTGCCTTTAACAGATCCACATTGAGGTACCATAGGATTCAGCAGGCACACTCCTGGGCCTATGACCTAAGAAGACAGAATCAGACAGACACAGGCAGGCAAAACTGCAGTGCAGCAGTATTACAATAGCCAAGACACGGAAACAACCAAAAAGTCCATCAAAAGATGAATGGAAAAGAAGAACTGGTACACGTACAGGTGGAATATTAGCCAAGGAAAAAAATGAAACAATGCCGTTTGCAGCACCATAGATGAGTCTAGAGGTAATCACAACTTGAAGTAAGGCAGAAAGCGAAGGACACATATCCTATGATATCACTTAATGGGGTTACCTAAAAATGGATACCAATGAAGATTGTTCACAGAGAAAGGCAATCAAAGATTCGATCAACAAACGTATGGTTAGCCAAATGGAAAGGCGTGAGGATGGAATAAATTAGGATACTGCGGTAAACAGGGATATACCAACACATGTGAAATATACAAGCACCAAAGACCTACGGAATACCAAGAGAAGACGGCTCAACAGCGTGTCATAACCCACATGGGAAATGGATCCGAAGATGAACAGATATATGTATATGTGTAAAAGAACCCCATCTTACACACTTAGAACAAACAAAACATTGTGATCAAATTTGCTGTGATAAGAAATAAAAATTAAATTAAGAAAACCAACAAGAAGGAATGAGACATAAACGTATGGGGGTTTTCCCTGGCACATTCCATTCTAATTTACAAGTTGGAACATTACACCCAGGAAGGCTCTTTGGCCCTAGTTAACCAGTTCTGGGGATGGAGAAATGCCGCAGCCTTGTGACCGTCTCCTGCAAAAGCAGCCTTAAACACCGTGCTAAGGGTCACTTGATATTCACAAGAACTGCAGCTCAGTAAATGACACCTGCCCTCAAAAAAATATCCTGGATTCGAATATCGACGAAAACATTCAAAAGAGGGCAACCTTTCAAGAAGACAATTTCAAGAGGCATATTTAACTCACATTTTTTTCTTTTCTTTCTTTTTTATTTTTGTTTAACCAAAAAGGCCCTGGAAAAAGCTCAACATCAGGAATTAATAAAGACATGCAAATGCAATCTACAAAAACTTTTACCTGACAACAGTCAGAATGATCATCAGCAAAAAACCTCTAAACAATAAATGGTCAAGGGGTTTGAGAGACCTGTGTACCCTCTAGCTGCTGGTGGGATGTCAAAAGGTAACAGCCAGTAATGAGAACAGAAAGGAGGTGCGTTTGAAGGAAAAAACTGGGCTACCATATGATCTGGTAGGCCCACTACTGGGCCTATCACCCGAGAAGACCAGAATCAAAAAGACACAGGCCGACAATCCTACACTGCAGCACTATGTACCCTAGGCAAGACTTGGAACAACCAAAATGTCCATCAACAGATGAATGCACAAAGAAGAAGTGGTCCACGTACACAATGGAATATTACTCCGATAAAAAATATAAACTAAATACAAAAAACAAACATAAGTAAGGAGACATAAGCTTTGGGGGTTTATCCGGGCACATTCCACTCGAATGTACAACCAAGGAACACTACTTCCAGGAAGGTACGGTTTCCCTAGTAACCGGAGTGGGGAATGTAGAAATGCTGCGGCCCTGTGGCCGTTTGCCGCAACAGCAGTTTCAAAGCCTGTGCTAAAGGACACTTCATATTCACAAGGACTGCAGGGCTATACGTGACACCTGCCAACAAAATGTGCTGAGGGAGGTAATGGCCAAAAAAATTCAAAATATGGCACATACTTCAAGAAGCCATTTGAATAGGTAAGCTGTACTCACTCTTTAAAAAGCAAAAAAAAAACAAAAAAAAAACATGGCTATAAGCTCCATATAAGGAATTACAAGACATATGCAAATCCAGCCACAAAAAGGTATCAGCTCACACCGGTCAGAATGACCATCAGCAAAAAAATACAAACAATAAATGCTGAAGAGGTTGTGAAGCAATGCATGCCCTCGACTGTAAGTGGCTCGTAAACTGGTAAGTGCCACGAAGGAAAACAGAAGGGAGCTGCCTTTAAAAGGTAAACACGGAGATACCATATGATCCCGCAGGCCCACTCCTTGGCCTATAACCTAGGAAGACAGAAATGGAAAGGCACGAGCAGGCAAAACTGCACTGCAGCAGTATTACAATAGCCAAGACACGGAAACAACCAAAAAGTCCATCAAGAGACGAATGGACAAAGAAGAACCGGTACGTGTACAGATGGAATAGTAGCCACGGAAGAAAAATGAAACAATGCACTTTGCAGAACCATAGATGACTCTGGAGGTCATCACACAACTTGAAGTCAGACAGAAAGCGAAAGACACATATCCTAGGATATCAATTATAGGTGTTACCTAAAAATTGATACCAATGAAGATATTTCCACAGAGAAAGGCAATCACAGATTTATTCAACAAACTTATGGTTTACCCACTGGAAATTTGTGAAGATTGGATACATTAGGATATGGGGGTTGAAAGAGATATACAAACACACGTGAAATATATAATCACCAAAGACCTCCGGAATTCCAAAAGAAGACTACTCAACACTGTGTCATAACCTACATGGCACACGGATCCCAAGATGAATACATATATGTATAGGTGTCAAGCAAACACATCTTGCACACCTAGAACAAACAAAACATTATAATCAAATTTGCTGTGATAAAAGATAAAAATTAAATTAAAAAAAACGAACAAGAAGTAATGAGGCATACAATCATAGGGGTTCTTCCTGGCTCATTCCATTCTAACTTACAACCTTGGAACACAGCTTCCAGGAAGGCTCTGTTGACCTAGTAACCAGATTTGAGAATGGAGAAATCCTGCAGCATTTTGGCCTTCCTGCAACAGCAGTTTTAAACCAAGTGCTAATGGTCAGTTAAAAGTCACCTTCATTGCAGGCCTGTAAATGACACCTGCCCTCAAAAAAAATTCTGGGGTCGAAAATCGACCCAAAAATTCAAAAGAGGGCAAGCTTTCAAGAAGAGAATTTCAAGAGGCATATTTTACACACATTTTGTCTTTTCTCTCTTTTCTGTTTTTTTTTTTCCTTTAACCAAAAAAAGGGCATGGAAAAATGCTCAACATCAGAAGTTAATAAAGACATGCAAATCCCATCTATCAAAACGTTCACCTCACAACAGTCAGAATGATCATCAGCAAAACAGTCCACAAACAATACATGCTGAAGGGGTTTTAGAGAACTGTGCTGTGGACCCTCTAGCTGCTGGTGGGATGTAAACTGGTTACAGCCAGTAGTTAGAACAGAATGAACGTGCGTTTCAAGGTAAAAATTGAGCTACCATACGAACTGGTAAGCCCACTACCGGGCCTAGCACCTGAGAAGACCACAATCCAAAAGACACCGGCTGGCAATCCTACACTGCAGTAATATTTACCACAGCCAACACTTGGAAGCAACCAAAATAGCCATCAATAGATGAACGCACCAGAAGCACTGGTCCATGTACACAATGGAATAGTAGACATGGAAAAGCCTGAAACAGTGCTGTTTGTACCACCATAGAAGGACCGAGGTATAATCACACCACTGGAAGTAAGAAAGAACCCGAAAGAAAGATATCCTATGATGTCACTTACAGGTGTGACCTAAAAAATGATACCCATGAACTTATTTCCAAGAAAAGGACACTCATGGATTAAGAAATCAAAATTATGTTTCACCAAATGGAAAGGTGGGAGGAATGGATACATTAGGTTATGGGGGCGACAGACCTAAACTAATATATATGAAACATATAATCACCAAAGGCCTATGGAATACCAGGAGAGGTCCACTCAACACTCTGTAATAACGTCCATGGGAAAGGATCCAAAGATGAATACATAGATAGATAGACATAATGAACCAGATTCTGTACACCCAGAACATACACAACATTATTATCAAATTGGCTCTGATAAAAAATAAACATAAATTTAAAAAACAAACAAGAAGTAAGGAGATATAAGCGGTTGGGGGTTTGCCTTGGCACATTCCCCTCTAATTTACAGCCTACTGAACCGATTTCCAGGAAGGCTCTGTTGCCCAACTACCCTGAGATTTAAATGCAGAAATTTTGCCACCTTGTGGCCCTTTCCCACAAGAGCGGCTTTAAGCCACAGCTAACGGTCACTTAATATTCACAAGGACTCAGGGCTGTAAAGGACCCCTGCCCTCCAAAAAATGTTCCGAGGTAGGGAATGGCCAAAAAAACTCAAAAGAGAGCAAAGATTTCGAGGAGATCGTATGAGAGGCAAGTTTTACACACACTTTTTTTTTTTTTTAAAAAAAGAAAATGGATAAAAGGTCAACATCAGGAATTATTACACTCATGCAAATCTAATCTACGAAAAGGTTTCGACACACACCAGTCGAACGACCGTCAGCAAAATGCCTACGAACAATAAATGCTGAAGAGGTTTTAGAGAACTGTGTACCCTCTAGCTGCCGGTGAGATGTAAAGTGGCAAGGGCCAATAATGAGAACAGAAAGGAACTGCGTTTCAAAGTAAAGACTGAGGGACCATTCAATCCAGCAGGCCCACCGCTGGGCCTTTCACCTGAGAAGACCAGAGTCGAGAAGACACAGGCTGGCAAAGGTGCACTGACGCAGTATTCACAAAAGCCAAGACGTGGAAGCAACCAAAATGTCCATCAACAGAGGAACGGACAAAGAAGAAGTGGTCCATGTACACAGTGGAATATTAGCCGTGGAAAACAATGACACACTGCTCTTTGCAGCACCATAGATGATCCTGGAGATTATCCCGGAACATGAGGTCAGTCGGAACGCAAAAGACAAATATCTTTTGATGTCATTTGTAGGTGTTATCTAACAACTGACACAAATGAACTTATTTCCACAGAGAAAGACACTCACAGACTTAGAAAACAACTATGGTTATCTAAAAGGAAAGGTGGGAGCAATGGACAAATTAAGATTAGGGTTGCCATACGTATACCAATACACATTAAATACATATATCAAAAAGACCGACCATATACCAAGGGAGGTCTACTGAACACTGTGTATTAATTTACATGGGAAGATGATCTGTACATGAATAGAGACAGACGATGTACAAATGAACCAGTTTGTGTACATCTAGAACAAATAATACTCTAATCATGAACCTGATTAAGAAAATTAAATTATAACAATGAAGATGATGTACTGAGACATAAACTTCGGGGTTTTTTTCCTGGCACATTCCATTCTAATTGACAACCTAGGAACACGACTTCCAGGAAAGCTCTGCTGCCCCAGTGACCAGATTTAGGAATGGAGAGACGCTGCCGCCGTATGGCCGATTCCCACAACAGCAGCTTTCAACCCAGCGCTAATGGTCGCTAAATATTAACAACACTTGCAAGCCTGAACGTGACACACGCCCTCAAAAAAAATCCTGGGGTCGAAAATCGACCGAAAAATACAAAAGAGGGCAAGGTTTCAAGAAGACAATTTCAAGAGGTATATTTTACAAGCACTTTATTTTTCTTTGTAACAACAACAACAGCAAAAAGGCGTGGAAGAATGCTCATCGTTAGCTCTTCATAAAAGACATGCAAATCCAATCTACAAAAACGTATCAGCTCACTCCGGTCAGAATGACCATCAGCAAAATTCTGCAAACAGTAAATGCTGAAGGGGCTGTGGAGAAATGCGTACCCTCATCTCTAAGTGAGACTAAACTGGTAAGAGACACTAATGAAAACGGAATGGAGGTGCCTTTAACAGATCCACATTGAGGTACCATAGGATTCAGCAGGCACACTCCTGGGCCTATGACCTAAGAAGACAGAATCAGACAGACACAGGCAGGCAAAACTGCAGTGCAGCAGTATTACAATAGCCAAGACACGGAAACAACCAAAAAGTCCATCAAAAGATGAATGGAAAAGAAGAACTGGTACACGTACAGGTGGAATATTAGCCAAGGAAAAAAATGAAACAATGCCGTTTGCAGCACCATAGATGAGTCTAGAGGTAATCACAACTTGAAGTAAGGCAGAAAGCGAAGGACACATATCCTATGATATCACTTAATGGGGTCACCTAAAAATGGATACCAATGAAGATTGTTCACAGAGAAAGGCAATCAAAGATTCGATCAACAAACGTATGGTTAGCCAAATGGAAAGGCGTGAGGATGGAATAAATTAGGATACTGCGGTAAACAGGGATATACCAACACATGTGAAATATACAAGCACCAAAGACCTACGGAATACCAAGAGAAGACGGCTCAACAGCGTGTCATAACCCACATGGGAAATGGATCCGAAGATGAACAGATATATGTATATGTGTAAAAGAACCCCATCTTACACACTTAGAACAAACAAAACATTGTGATCAAGTTTGCTGTGATAAGAAATAAAAATTAAATTAAGAAAACCAACAAGAAGGAATGCGACATAAACGTATGGGGGTTTTCCCTGGCACATTCCATTCTAATTTACAAGTTGGAACATTACACCCAGGAAGGCTCTTTGGCCCTAGTTAACCAGTTCTGGGGATGGAGAAATGCCGCAGCCTTGTGACCGTCTCCTGCAAAAGCAGCTTTAAACACCGAGCTAAGGGTCACTTGATATTCACAAGAACTGCAGCTCAGTAAACGACACCTGCCCTCAAAAAAATATCCTGGATTCGAATATCGATGAAAAAATTCAAAAGACGGCAACCTTTCAAGAAGACAATTTCAAGAGGCATATTTAACTCACATTTTTTCTGTTCTTTCTTCTTTATTTTTGTTTAACCAAAAAGGCCTTGGAAAAAGCTCAACATCAGGAATTAATAAAGACATGCAAATGCAATCTACAAAAACTTTTACCTGACAACAGTCAGAATGATCATCAGGAAAAAATCTCTAAACAGTAAATGGTCAAGGGGTTTGAGAGACCTGTGTACCCTCTAGCTGCTGGTGGGGTGTCAAAAGGTAACAGCCAGTAATGAGAACAGAAAGGAGGCGCGTTTAAAGGTAAAAATTGGGCTACCATATGATCTGGTAGGCCCACTACTGGGCCTATCACCCGAGAAGACCAGAATCAAAAAGACACAGGCTGACAATCCTACACTGCAGCACTATGTACCCTAGGCAAGACTTGGAACAACCAAAATGTCCATCAACAGATGAATGCACAAAGAAGTGGTCCACGTACACAATGGAATATTACTCCGATAAAAAATATAAACTAAATACAAAAAACAAACATAAGTAAGGAGACATAAGCTTTGGGGGTTTATCCGGGCACATTCCACTCGAATGTACAACCAAGGAACACTACTTCCAGGAAGGTACGGTTTCCCTAGTAACCAGAGTGGGGAATGTAGAAATGCTGCGGCCCTGTGGCCGTTTGCCGCAACAGCAGTTTCAAAGCCTGTGCTAAAGGACACTTCATATTCACAAGGACTGCAGGGCTATACATGACACCTGCCAACAAAATGTGCTGAGGGAGGTAATGGCCAAAAAAATTCAAAATATGGCACATACTTCAAGAAGCCATTTGAATAGGTAAGCTGTACTCACTCTTTAAAAAGCAAAAAAAAAAAAAAAGTACGTGGCTATAAGCTCCATATAAGGAATTACAAGACATATGCAAATCCAGCCACAAAAAGGTATCAGCTCACACCGGTCAGAATGACCATCAGCAAAAAAATACAAACAATAAATGCTGAAGAGGTTGTGAAGCAATGCATACCCTCGACTGTAAGTGGCTCGTAAACTGGTAAGTGCCACGAAGGAAAACAGAAGGGAGCTGCCTTTAAAAGGTAAACATCGAGATACCATATGATCCCGCAGGCCCACTCCTTGGCCTATAACCTAGGAAGACAGAAATGGAAAGGCACAGGCAGGCAAAACTGCACTGCAGCAGTATTACAATAGCCAAGACACGGAAACAACCAAAAAGTCCATCAAGAGACGAATGGACAAAGAAGAACCGGTACGTGTACAGATGGAATAGTAGCCACGGAAGAAAAATGAAACAATGCACTTTGCAGAACCATAGATGACTCTGGAGGTCATCACACAACTTGAAGTCAGACAGAAAGCGAAAGACACATATCCTAGGATATCAATTATAGGTGTTACCTAAAAATTGATACCAATGAAGATATTTCCACAGAGAAAGGCAATCACAGATTTATTCAACAAACTTATGGTTAACCCACTGGAAATTTGTGAAGATTGGATACATTAGGATATCGGGGTTAACAGAGATATACAAACACACGTGAAATATATAATCACCAAAGACCTCCGGAATTCCAAAAGAAGACTACTCAACACCGTGTCATAACCTACATGGCACACGGATCCCAAGATGAATACATATATGTATAGGTGTCAAGCAAACACATCTTGCACACCTAGAACAAACAAAACATTATAATCAAATTTGCTGTGATAAAACATAAAAATTAAATTAAAAAGAACGAACAAGAAGTAATGAGGCATACAATTATAGGGGTTCTTCCTGGCTCATTCCATTCTAACTTACAACCTTGGAACACAGCTTCCAGGATGGCTCTGTTGACCTAGTAACCAGATTTGAGAATGGAGAAATCCTGCAGCATTTTGGCCTTCCTGCAACAGCAGTTTTAAACCAAGTGCTAATGGTCAGTTAAAAGTCACCTTCATTGCAGGCCTGTAAATGACACCTGCCCTCAAAAAAAATTCTGGGGTCGAAAATCGACCCAAAAATTCAAAAGAGGGCAAGCTTTCAAGAAGAGAATTTCAAGAGGCATATTTTACACACATTTTGTCTCTTTTCTCTCTTTTCTGTTTTTTTTTTCCTTTAACCAAAAAAAGGGCATGGAAAAATGCTCAACATCAGAAGTTAATAAAGACATGCAAATCCCATCTATCAAAACGTTCACCTCACAACAGTCAGAATGATCATCAGCAAAACAGTCCACAAACAATACATGCTGAAGGGGTTTTAGAGAACTGTGCTGTGGACCCTCTAGCTGCTGGTGGGATGTAAACTGGTTACAGCCAGTAGTTAGAACAGAATGAACGTGCGTTTCAAGGTAAAAATTGAGCTACCATACGAACTGGTAAGCCCACTACCGGGCCTAGCACCTGAGAAGACCACAATCCAAAAGACACCGGCTGGCAATCCTACACTGCAGTAATATTTACCACAGCCAACACTTGGAAGCAACCAAAATAGCCATCAATAGATGAACGCACCAGAAGCACTGGTCCATGTACACAATGGAATAGTAGACATGGAAAAGCCTGAAACAGTGCTGTTTGTACCACCATAGAAGGACCGAGGTATAATCACACCACTGGAAGTAAGAAAGAACCCGAAAGAAAGATATCCTATGATGTCACTTACAGGTGTGACCTAAAAAATGATACCCATGAACTTATTTCCAAGAAAAGGACACTCATGGATTAAGAAATCAAAATTATGTTTCACCAAATGGAAAGGTGGGAGGAATGGATACATTAGGTTATGGGGGTGACAGACCTAAACTAATATATATGAAACATATAATCACCAAAGGCCTATGGAATACCAGGAGAGGTCCACTCAACACTCTGTAATAACGTCCATGGGAAAGGATCCAAAGATGAATACATAGATAGATAGACATAATGAACCAGATTCTGTACACCCAGAACATACACAACATTATTATCAAATTGGCTCTGATAAAAAATAAACATAAAATTTAAAAAACAAACAAGAAGTAAGGAGATATAAGCGGTTGGGGGTTTGCCTTGGCACATTCCCCTCTAATTTACAGCCTACTGAACCGATTTCCAGGAAGGCTCTGTTGCCCAACTACCCTGAGATTTAAATGCAGAAATTTTGCCACCTTGTGGCCCTTTCCCACAAGAGCGGCTTTAAGCCACAGCTAACGGTCACTTACTATTCACAAGGACTCAGGGCTGTAAAGGACCCCTGCCCTCCAAAAAATGTTCCGAGGTAGGGAATGGCCAAAAAAACTCAAAAGAGAGCAAAGATTTCGAGGAGATCGTATGAGAGGCAAGTTTTACACACACTTTTTTTTTTTTTTAAAAAAAGAAAATGGATAAACGGTCAACATCAGGAATTATTACACTCATGCAAATCTAATCTACGAAAAGGTTTCGACACACACCAGTCGAACGACCGTCAGCAAAATGCCTACGAACAATAAATGCTGAAGAGGTTTTAGAGAACTGTGTACCCTCTAGCTGCCGGTGAGATGTAAAGTGGCAAGGGCCAATAATGAGAACAGAAAGGAACTGCGTTTCAAAGTAAAGACTGAGGGACCATTCAATCCAGCAGGCCCACCGCTGGGCCTTTCACCTGAGAAGACCAGAGTCGAGAAGACACAGGCTGGCAAAGGTGCACTGACGCAGTATTCACAAAAGCCAAGACGTGGAAGCAACCAAAATGTCCATCAACAGAGGAACGGACAAAGAAGAAGTGGTCCATGTACACAGTGGAATATTAGCCGTGGAAAACAATGACACACTGCTCTTTGCAGCACCATAGATGATCCTGGAGATTATCCCGGAACATGAGGTCAGTCGGAACGCAAAAGACAAATATCTTTTGATGTCATTTGTAGGTGTTATCTAACAACTGACACAAATGAACTTATTTCCACAGAGAAAGACACTCACAGACTTAGAAAACAACTATGGTTATCTAAAAGGAAAGGTGGGAGCAATGGACAAATTAAGATTAGGGTTGCCATACGTATACCAATACACATTAAATACATATATCAAAAAGACCGACCATATACCAAGGGAGGTCTACTGAACACTGTGTATTAATTTACATGGGAAGATGATCTGTACATGAATAGAGACAGACGATGTACAAATGAACCAGTTTGTGTACATCTAGAACAAATAATACTCTAATCATGAACCTGATTAAGAAAATTAAATTATAACAATGAAGATGATGTACTGAGACATAAACTTCGGGGTTTTTTTCCTGGCACATTCCATTCTAATTGACAACCTAGGAACACGACTTCCAGGAAAGCTCTGCTGCCCCAGTGACCAGATTTAGGAATGGAGAGACGCTGCCGCCGTATGGCCGATTCCCACAACAGCAGCTTTCAACCCAGCGCTAATGGTCGCTAAATATTAACAACACTTGCAAGCCTGAACGTGACACACGCCCTCAAAAAAAATCCTGGGGTCGAAAATCGACCGAAAAATACAAAAGAGGGCAAGGTTTCAAGAAGACAATTTCAAGAGGTATATTTTACAAGCACTTTATTTTTCTTTGTAACAACAACAGCAGCAAAAAGGCGTGGAAAAATGCTCATCGTTAGCTCATCATAAAAGACATGCAGATCCAATCTACAAAAACGTATCAGCTCACACCGGTCAGAATGACCATCAGCAAAATTCTGCAAACAGTAAATGCTGAAGGGGCTGTGGAGAAATGCGTACCCTCATCTCTAAGTGAGACTAAACTGGTAAGAGACACTAATGAAAACGGAATGGAGGTGCCTTTAACAGATCCACATTGAGGTACCATAGGATTCAGCAGGCACACTCCTGGGCCTATGACCTAAGAAGACAGAATCAGACAGACACAGGCAGGCAAAACTGCAGTGCAGCAGTATTACAATAGCCAAGACACGGAAACAACCAAAAAGTCCATCAAAAGATGAATGGAAAAGAAGAACTGGTACACGTACAGGTGGAATATTAGCCAAGGAAAAAAATGAAACAATGCCGTTTGCAGCACCATAGATGAGTCTAGAGGTAATCACAACTTGAAGTAAGGCAGAAAGCGAAGGACACATATCCTATGATATCACTTAATGGGGTTACCTAAAAATGGATACCAATGAAGATTGTTCACAGAGAAAGGCAATCAAAGATTCGATCAACAAACGTATGGTTAGCCAAATGGAAAGGCGTGAGGATGGAATAAATTAGGATACTGCGGTAAACAGGGATATACCAACACATGTGAAATATACAAGCACCAAAGACCTACGGAATACCAAGAGAAGACGGCTCAACAGCGTGTCATAACCCACATGGGAAATGGATCCGAAGATGAACAGATATATGTATATGTGTAAAAGAACCCCATCTTACACACTTAGAACAAACAAAACATTGTGATCAAATTTGCTGTGATAAGAAATAAAAATTAAATTAAGAAAACCAACAAGAAGGAATGAGACATAAACGTATGGGGGTTTTCCCTGGCACATTCCATTCTAATTTACAAGTTGGAACATTACACCCAGGAAGGCTCTTTGGCCCTAGTTAACCAGTTCTGGGGATGGAGAAATGCCGCAGCCTTGTGACCGTCTCCTGCAAAAGCAGCCTTAAACACCGTGCTAAGGGTCACTTGATATTCACAAGAACTGCAGCTCAGTAAATGACACCTGCCCTCAAAAAAATATCCTGGATTCGAATATCGACGAAAACATTCAAAAGAGGGCAACCTTTCAAGAAGACAATTTCAAGAGGCATATTTAACTCACATTTTTTTCTTTTCTTTCTTTTTTATTTTTGTTTAACCAAAAAGGCCCTGGAAGAAGCTCAACATCAGGAATTAATAAAGACATGCAAATGCAATCTACAAAAACTTTTACCTGACAACAGTCAGAATGATCATCAGCAAAAAACCTCTAAACAATAAATGGTCAAGGGGTTTTAGAGACCTGTGTACCCTCTAGCTGCTGGTGGGATGTCAAAAGGTAACAGCCAGTAATGAGAACAGAAAGGAGGCGCGTTTGAAGGAAAAAACTGGGCTACCATATGATCTGGTAGGCCCACTACTGGGCCTATCACCCGGGAAGACCAGAATCAAAAAGACACAGGCCGACAATCCTACACTGCAGCACTATGTACCCTAGGCAAGACTTGAAACAACCAAAATGTCCATCAACAGATGAATGCACAAAGAAGAAGTGGTCCACGTACACAATGGAATATTACTCCGATAAAAAATATAAACTAAATACAAAAAACAAACATAAGTAAGGAGACATAAGCTTTGGGGGTTTATCCGGGCACATTCCACTCGAATGTACAACCAAGGAACACTACTTCCAGGAAGGTGCGGTTTCCCTAGTAACCAGAGTGGGGAATGTAGAAATGCTGCGGCCCTGTGGCCGTTTGCCGCAACAGCAGTTTCAAAGCCTGTGCTAAAGGACACTTCATATTCACAAGGACTGCAGGGCTATACATGACACCTGCCAACAAAATGTGCTGAGGGAGGTAATGGCCAAAAAAATTCAAAATATGGCACATACTTCAAGAAGCCATTTGAATAGGTAAGCTGTACTCACTCTTTAAAAAGCAAAAAAAAAAACAAAAAAAAAACATGGCTATAAGCTCCATATAAGGAATTACAAGACATATGCAAATCCAGCCACAAAAAGGTATCAGCTCACACCGGTCAGAATGACCATCAGCAAAAAAATACAAACAATAAATGCTGAAGAGGTTGCGAAGAAATGCATGCCCTCGACTGTAAGTGGCTCGTAAACTGGTAAGTGCCACGAAGGAAAACAGAAGGGAGCTGCCTTTAAAAGGTAAACACGGAGATACCATATGATCCCGCAGGCCCACTCCTTGGCCTATAACCTAGGAAGACAGAAATGGAAAGGCACGAGCAGGCAAAACTGCACTGCAGCAGTATTACAATAGCCAAGACACGGAAACAACCAAAAAGTCCATCAAGAGACGAATGGACAAAGAAGAACCGGTACGTGTACAGATGGAATAGTAGCCACGGAAGAAAAATGAAACAATGCACTTTGCAGAACCATAGATGACTCTGGAGGTCATCACACAACTTGAAGTCAGACAGAAAGCGAAAGACACATATCCTAGGATATCAATTATAGGTGTTACCTAAAAATTGATACCAATGAAGATATTTCCACAGAGAAAGGCAATCACAGATTTATTCAACAAACTTATGGTTTACCCACTGGAAATTTGTGAAGATTGGATACATTAGGATATGGGGGTTGAAAGAGATATACAAACACACGTGAAATATATAATCACCAAAGACCTCCGGAATTCCAAAAGAAGACTACTCAACACTGTGTCATAACCTACATGGCACACGGATCCCAAGATGAATACATATATGTATAGGTGTCAAGCAAACACATCTTGCACACCTAGAACAAACAAAACATTATAATCAAATTTGCTGTGATAAAAGATAAAAATTAAATTAAAAAAAACGAACAAGAAGTAATGAGGCATACAATCATAGGGGTTCTTCCTGGCTCATTCCATTCTAACTTACAACCTTGGAACACAGCTTCCAGGAAGGCTCTGTTGACCTAGTAACCAGATTTGAGAATGGAGAAATCCTGCAGCATTTTGGCCTTCCTGCAACAGCAGTTTTAAACCAAGTGCTAATGGTCAGTTAAAAGTCACCTTCATTGCAGGCCTGTAAATGACACCTGCCCTCAAAAAAAATTCTGGGGTCGAAAATCGACCCAAAAATTCAAAAGAGGGCAAGCTTTCAAGAAGAGAATTTCAAGAGGCATATTTTACACACATTTTGTCTTTTCTCTCTTTTCTGTTTTTTTTTTTCCTTTAACCAAAAAAAGGGCATGGAAAAATGCTCAACATCAGAAGTTAATAAAGACATGCAAATCCCATCTATCAAAACGTTCACCTCACAACAGTCAGAATGATCATCAGCAAAACAGTCCACAAACAATACATGCTGAAGGGGTTTTAGAGAACTGTGCTGTGGACCCTCTAGCTGCTGGTGGGATGTAAACTGGTTACAGCCAGTAGTTAGAACAGAATGAACGTGCGTTTCAAGGTAAAAATTGAGCTACCATACGAACTGGTAAGCCCACTACCGGGCCTAGCACCTGAGAAGACCACAATCCAAAAGACACCGGCTGGCAATCCTACACTGCAGTAATATTTACCACAGCCAACACTTGGAAGCAACCAAAATAGCCATCAATAGATGAACGCACCAGAAGCACTGGTCCATGTACACAATGGAATAGTAGACATGGAAAAGCCTGAAACAGTGCTGTTTGTACCACCATAGAAGGACCGAGGTATAATCACACCACTGGAAGTAAGAAAGAACCCGAAAGAAAGATATCCTATGATGTCACTTACAGGTGTGACCTAAAAAATGATACCCATGAACTTATTTCCAAGAAAAGGACACTCATGGATTAAGAAATCAAAATTATGTTTCACCAAATGGAAAGGTGGGAGGAATGGATACATTAGGTTATGGGGGCGACAGACCTAAACTAATATATATGAAACATATAATCACCAAAGGCCTATGGAATACCAGGAGAGGTCCACTCAACACTCTGTAATAACGTCCATGGGAAAGGATCCAAAGATGAATACATAGATAGATAGACATAATGAACCAGATTCTGTACACCCAGAACATACACAACATTATTATCAAATTGGCTCTGATAAAAAATAAACATAAATTTAAAAAACAAACAAGAAGTAAGGAGATATAAGCGGTTGGGGGTTTGCCTTGGCACATTCCCCTCTAATTTACAGCCTACTAGAACGATTTCCAGGAAGGCTCTGTTGCCCAACTACCCTGAGATTTAAATGCAGAAATTTTGCCACCTTGTGGCCCTTTCCCACAAGAGCGGCTTTAAGCCACAGCTAACGGTCACTTACTATTCACAAGGACTCAGGGCTGTAAAGGACCCCTGCCCTCCAAAAAATGTTCCGAGGTAGGGAATGGCCAAAAAAACTCAAAAGAGAGCAAAGATTTCGAGGAGATCGTATGAGAGGCAAGTTTTACACACACTTTTTTTTTTTTTAAAAAAAGAAAATGGATAAAAGGTCAACATCAGGAATTATTACACTCATGCAAATCTAATCTACGAAAAGGTTTCGACACACACCAGTCGAAAGACCGTCAGCAAAATGCCTACGAACAATAAATGCTGAAGAGGTTTTAGAGAACTGTGTACCCTCTAGCTGCCGGTGAGATGTAAAGTGGCAAGAGCCAATAATGAGAACAGAAAGGAACTGCGTTTCAAAGTAAAGACTGAGGGACCATTCAATCCAGCAGGCCCACCGCTGGGCCTTTCACCTGAGAAGACCAGAGTCGAGAAGACACAGGCTGGCAAAGGTGCACTGACGCAGTATTCACAAAAGCCAAGACGTGGAAGCAACCAAAATGTCCATCAACAGAGGAACGGACAAAGAAGAAGTGGTCCATGTACACAGTGGAATATTAGCCGTGGAAAACAATGACACACTGCTCTTTGCAGCACCATAGATGATCCTGGAGATTATCCCGGAACATTGAGGTCAGTCGGAACGCAAAAGACAAATATCTTTTGATGTCATTTGTAGGTGTTATCTAACAACTGACACAAATGAACTTATTTCCACAGAGAAAGACACTCACAGACTTAGAAAACAACTATGGTTATCTAAAAGGAAAGGTGGGAGCAATGGACAAATTAAGATTAGGGTTGCCATACGTATACCAATACATATTAAATACATATATCAAAAAGACCGACCATATACCAAGGGAGGTCTACTGAACACTGTGTATTAATTTACATGGGAAGATGATCTGTACATGAATAGAGACAGACGATGTACAAATGAACCAGTCTGTGTACATCTAGAACAAATAATATTCTAATCATGAACCTGATTAAGAAAATTATAACAATGAAGATGATGTACTGAGACATAAACTTCGGGGTGTTTTTCCTGGCACATTCCATTCTAATTGACAACCTAGGAACACGACTTCCAGGAAAGCTCTGCTGCCCCAGTGACCAGATTTAGGAATGGAGAGACGCTGCCGCCGTATGGCCGATTCCCACAACAGCAGCTTTCAACCCAGCGCTAATGGTCACTAAATATTAACAACACTTGCAAGCCTGAACGTGACACACGCCCTCAAAAAAAATCCTGGGGTCGAAAATCGACCGAAAAATACAAAAGAGGGCAAGGTTTCAAGAAGACAATTTCAAGAGGTATATTTTACAAGCACTTTATTTTTCTTTGTAACAACAACAACAGCAAAAAGGCGTGGAAAAATGCTCATCGTTAGCTCTTCATAAAAGACATGCAGATCCAATCTACAAAAACGTATCAGCTCACTCCGGTCAGAATGACCATCAGCAAAATTCTGCAAACAGTAAATGCTGAAGGGGCTGTGGAGAAATGCGTACCCTCATCTCTAAGTGAGACTAAACTGGTAAGAGACACTAATGAAAACGGAATGGAGGTGCCTTTAACAGATCCACATTGAGGTACCATAGGATTCAGCAGGCACACTCCTGGGCCTATGACCTAAGAAGACAGAATCAGACAGACACAGGCAGGCAAAACTGCAGTGCAGCAGTATTACAATAGCCAAGACACGGAAACAACCAAAAAGTCCATCAAAAGATGAATGGAAAAGAAGAACTGGTACACGTACAGGTGGAATATTAGCCAAGGAAAAAAATGAAACAATGCCGTTTGCAGCACCATAGATGAGTCTAGAGGTAATCACAACTTGAAGTAAGGCAGAAAGCGAAGGACACATATCCTATGATATCACTTAATGGGGTTACCTAAAAATGGATACCAATGAAGATTGTTCACAGAGAAAGGCAATCAAAGATTCGATCAACAAACGTATGGTTAGCCAAATGGAAAGGCGTGAGGATGGAATAAATTAGGATACTGCGGTAAACAGGGATATACCAACACATGTGAAATATACAAGCACCAAAGACCTACGGAATACCAAGAGAAGACGGCTCAACAGCGTGTCATAACCCACATGGGAAATGGATCCGAAGATGAACAGATATATGTATATGTGTAAAAGAACCCCATCTTACACACTTAGAACAAACAAAACATTGTGATCAAATTTGCTGTGATAAGAAATAAAAATTAAATTAAGAAAACCAACAAGAAGGAATGAGACATAAACGTATGGGGGTTTTCCCTGGCACATTCCATTCTAATTTACAAGTTGGAACATTACACCCAGGAAGGCTCTTTGGCCCTAGTTAACCAGTTCTGGGGATGGAGAAATGCCGCAGCCTTGTGACCGTCTCCTGCAAAAGCAGCCTTAAACACCGTGCTAAGGGTCACTTGATATTCACAAGAACTGCAGCTCAGTAAATGACACCTGCCCTCAAAAAAATATCCTGGATTCGAATATCGACGAAAACATTCAAAAGAGGGCAACCTTTCAAGAAGACAATTTCAAGAGGCATATTTAACTCACATTTTTTTCTTTTCTTTCTTTTTTATTTTTGTTTAACCAAAAAGGCCCTGGAAAAAGCTCAACATCAGGAATTAATAAAGACATGCAAATGCAATCTACAAAAACTTTTACCTGACAACAGTCAGAATGATCATCAGCAAAAAACCTCTAAACAATAAATGGTCAAGGGGTTTGAGAGACCTGTGTACCCTCTAGCTGCTGGTGGGATGTCAAAAGGTAACAGCCAGTAATGAGAACAGAAAGGAGGTGCGTTTGAAGGAAAAAACTGGGCTACCATATGATCTGGTAGGCCCACTACTGGGCCTATCACCCGAGAAGACCAGAATCAAAAAGACACAGGCCGACAATCCTACACTGCAGCACTATGTACCCTAGGCAAGACTTGGAACAACCAAAATGTCCATCAACAGATGAATGCACAAAGAAGAAGTGGTCCACGTACACAATGGAATATTACTCCGATAAAAAATATAAACTAAATACAAAAAACAAACATAAGTAAGGAGACATAAGCTTTGGGGGTTTATCCGGGCACATTCCACTCGAATGTACAACCAAGGAACACTACTTCCAGGAAGGTACGGTTTCCCTAGTAACCGGAGTGGGGAATGTAGAAATGCTGCGGCCCTGTGGCCGTTTGCCGCAACAGCAGTTTCAAAGCCTGTGCTAAAGGACACTTCATATTCACAAGGACTGCAGGGCTATACGTGACACCTGCCAACAAAATGTGCTGAGGGAGGTAATGGCCAAAAAAATTCAAAATATGGCACATACTTCAAGAAGCCATTTGAATAGGTAAGCTGTACTCACTCTTTAAAAAGCAAAAAAAAAACAAAAAAAAAAACATGGCTATAAGCTCCATATAAGGAATTACAAGACATATGCAAATCCAGCCACAAAAAGGTATCAGCTCACACCGGTCAGAATGACCATCAGCAAAAAAATACAAACAATAAATGCTGAAGAGGTTGTGAAGCAATGCATGCCCTCGACTGTAAGTGGCTCGTAAACTGGTAAGTGCCACGAAGGAAAACAGAAGGGAGCTGCCTTTAAAAGGTAAACACGGAGATACCATATGATCCCGCAGGCCCACTCCTTGGCCTATAACCTAGGAAGACAGAAATGGAAAGGCACGAGCAGGCAAAACTGCACTGCAGCAGTATTACAATAGCCAAGACACGGAAACAACCAAAAAGTCCATCAAGAGACGAATGGACAAAGAAGAACCGGTACGTGTACAGATGGAATAGTAGCCACGGAAGAAAAATGAAACAATGCACTTTGCAGAACCATAGATGACTCTGGAGGTCATCACACAACTTGAAGTCAGACAGAAAGCGAAAGACACATATCCTAGGATATCAATTATAGGTGTTACCTAAAAATTGATACCAATGAAGATATTTCCACAGAGAAAGGCAATCACAGATTTATTCAACAAACTTATGGTTTACCCACTGGAAATTTGTGAAGATTGGATACATTAGGATATGGGGGTTGAAAGAGATATACAAACACACGTGAAATATATAATCACCAAAGACCTCCGGAATTCCAAAAGAAGACTACTCAACACTGTGTCATAACCTACATGGCACACGGATCCCAAGATGAATACATATATGTATAGGTGTCAAGCAAACACATCTTGCACACCTAGAACAAACAAAACATTATAATCAAATTTGCTGTGATAAAAGATAAAAATTAAATTAAAAAAAACGAACAAGAAGTAATGAGGCATACAATCATAGGGGTTCTTCCTGGCTCATTCCATTCTAACTTACAACCTTGGAACACAGCTTCCAGGAAGGCTCTGTTGACCTAGTAACCAGATTTGAGAATGGAGAAATCCTGCAGCATTTTGGCCTTCCTGCAACAGCAGTTTTAAACCAAGTGCTAATGGTCAGTTAAAAGTCACCTTCATTGCAGGCCTGTAAATGACACCTGCCCTCAAAAAAAATTCTGGGGTCGAAAATCGACCCAAAAATTCAAAAGAGGGCAAGCTTTCAAGAAGAGAATTTCAAGAGGCATATTTTACACACATTTTGTCTTTTCTCTCTTTTCTGTTTTTTTTTTTCCTTTAACCAAAAAAAGGGCATGGAAAAATGCTCAACATCAGAAGTTAATAAAGACATGCAAATCCCATCTATCAAAACGTTCACCTCACAACAGTCAGAATGATCATCAGCAAAACAGTCCACAAACAATACATGCTGAAGGGGTTTTAGAGAACTGTGCTGTGGACCCTCTAGCTGCTGGTGGGATGTAAACTGGTTACAGCCAGTAGTTAGAACAGAATGAACGTGCGTTTCAAGGTAAAAATTGAGCTACCATACGAACTGGTAAGCCCACTACCGGGCCTAGCACCTGAGAAGACCACAATCCAAAAGACACCGGCTGGCAATCCTACACTGCAGTAATATTTACCACAGCCAACACTTGGAAGCAACCAAAATAGCCATCAATAGATGAACGCACCAGAAGCACTGGTCCATGTACACAATGGAATAGTAGACATGGAAAAGCCTGAAACAGTGCTGTTTGTACCACCATAGAAGGACCGAGGTATAATCACACCACTGGAAGTAAGAAAGAACCCGAAAGAAAGATATCCTATGATGTCACTTACAGGTGTGACCTAAAAAATGATACCCATGAACTTATTTCCAAGAAAAGGACACTCATGGATTAAGAAATCAAAATTATGTTTCACCAAATGGAAAGGTGGGAGGAATGGATACATTAGGTTATGGGGGCGACAGACCTAAACTAATATATATGAAACATATAATCACCAAAGGCCTATGGAATACCAGGAGAGGTCCACTCAACACTCTGTAATAACGTCCATGGGAAAGGATCCAAAGATGAATACATAGATAGATAGACATAATGAACCAGATTCTGTACACCCAGAACATACACAACATTATTATCAAATTGGCTCTGATAAAAAATAAACATAAATTTAAAAAACAAACAAGAAGTAAGGAGATATAAGCGGTTGGGGGTTTGCCTTGGCACATTCCCCTCTAATTTACAGCCTACTGAACCGATTTCCAGGAAGGCTCTGTTGCCCAACTACCCTGAGATTTAAATGCAGAAATTTTGCCACCTTGTGGCCCTTTCCCACAAGAGCGGCTTTAAGCCACAGCTAACGGTCACTTAATATTCACAAGGACTCAGGGCTGTAAAGGACCCCTGCCCTCCAAAAAATGTTCCGAGGTAGGGAATGGCCAAAAAAACTCAAAAGAGAGCAAAGATTTCGAGGAGATCGTATGAGAGGCAAGTTTTACACACACTTTTTTTTTTTTTTAAAAAAAGAAAATGGATAAAAGGTCAACATCAGGAATTATTACACTCATGCAAATCTAATCTACGAAAAGGTTTCGACACACACCAGTCGAACGACCGTCAGCAAAATGCCTACGAACAATAAATGCTGAAGAGGTTTTAGAGAACTGTGTACCCTCTAGCTGCCGGTGAGATGTAAAGTGGCAAGGGCCAATAATGAGAACAGAAAGGAACTGCGTTTCAAAGTAAAGACTGAGGGACCATTCAATCCAGCAGGCCCACCGCTGGGCCTTTCACCTGAGAAGACCAGAGTCGAGAAGACACAGGCTGGCAAAGGTGCACTGACGCAGTATTCACAAAAGCCAAGACGTGGAAGCAACCAAAATGTCCATCAACAGAGGAACGGACAAAGAAGAAGTGGTCCATGTACACAGTGGAATATTAGCCGTGGAAAACAATGACACACTGCTCTTTGCAGCACCATAGATGATCCTGGAGATTATCCCGGAACATGAGGTCAGTCGGAACGCAAAAGACAAATATCTTTTGATGTCATTTGTAGGTGTTATCTAACAACTGACACAAATGAACTTATTTCCACAGAGAAAGACACTCACAGACTTAGAAAACAACTATGGTTATCTAAAAGGAAAGGTGGGCGCAATGGACAAATTAAGATTAGGGTTGCCATACGTATACCAATACATATTAAATACATATATCAAAAAGACCGACCATATACCAAGGGAGGTCTACTGAACACTGTGTATTAATTTACATGGGAAGATGATCTGTACATGAATAGAGACAGACGATGTACAAATGAACCAGTTTGTGTACATCTAGAACAAATAATACTCTAATCATGAACCTGATTAAGAAAATTAAATTATAACAATGAAGATGATGTACTGAGACATAAACTTCGGGGTTTTTTTCCTGGCACATTCCATTCTAATTGACAACCTAGGAACACGACTTCCAGGAAAGCTCTGCTGCCCCAGTGACCAGATTTAGGAATGGAGAGACGCTGCCGCCGTATGGCCGATTCCCACAACAGCAGCTTTCAACCCAGCGCTAATGGTCGCTAAATATTAACAACACTTGCAAGCCTGAACGTGACACACGCCCTCAAAAAAAATCCTGGGGTCGAAAATCGACCGAAAAATACAAAAGAGGGCAAGGTTTCAAGAAGACAATTTCAAGAGGTATATTTTACAAGCACTTTATTTTTCTTTGTAACAACAACAACAGCAAAAAGGCGTGGAAGAATGCTCATCGTTAGCTCTTCATAAAAGACATGCAAATCCAATCTACAAAAACGTATCAGCTCACTCCGGTCAGAATGACCATCAGCAAAATTCTGCAAACAGTAAATGCTGAAGGGGCTGTGGAGAAATGCGTACCCTCATCTCTAAGTGAGACTAAACTGGTAAGAGACACTAATGAAAACGGAATGGAGGTGCCTTTAACAGATCCACATTGAGGTACCATAGGATTCAGCAGGCACACTCCTGGGCCTATGACCTAAGAAGACAGAATCAGACAGACACAGGCAGGCAAAACTGCAGTGCAGCAGTATTACAATAGCCAAGACACGGAAACAACCAAAAAGTCCATCAAAAGATGAATGGAAAAGAAGAACTGGTACACGTACAGGTGGAATATTAGCCAAGGAAAAAAATGAAACAATGCCGTTTGCAGCACCATAGATGAGTCTAGAGGTAATCACAACTTGAAGTAAGGCAGAAAGCGAAGGACACATATCCTATGATATCACTTAATGGGGTCACCTAAAAATGGATACCAATGAAGATTGTTCACAGAGAAAGGCAATCAAAGATTCGATCAACAAACGTATGGTTAGCCAAATGGAAAGGCGTGAGGATGGAATAAATTAGGATACTGCGGTAAACAGGGATATACCAACACATGTGAAATATACAAGCACCAAAGACCTACGGAATACCAAGAGAAGACGGCTCAACAGCGTGTCATAACCCACATGGGAAATGGATCCGAAGATGAACAGATATATGTATATGTGTAAAAGAACCCCATCTTACACACTTAGAACAAACAAAACATTGTGATCAAGTTTGCTGTGATAAGAAATAAAAATTAAATTAAGAAAACCAACAAGAAGGAATGCGACATAAACGTATGGGGGTTTTCCCTGGCACATTCCATTCTAATTTACAAGTTGGAACATTACACCCAGGAAGGCTCTTTGGCCCTAGTTAACCAGTTCTGGGGATGGAGAAATGCCGCAGCCTTGTGACCGTCTCCTGCAAAAGCAGCTTTAAACACCGAGCTAAGGGTCACTTGATATTCACAAGAACTGCAGCTCAGTAAACGACACCTGCCCTCAAAAAAATATCCTGGATTCGAATATCGATGAAAAAATTCAAAAGACGGCAACCTTTCAAGAAGACAATTTCAAGAGGCATATTTAACTCACATTTTTTCTGTTCTTTCTTCTTTATTTTTGTTTAACCAAAAAGGCCCTGGAAAAAGCTCAACATCAGGAATTAATAAAGACATGCAAATGCAATCTACAAAAACTTTTACCTGACAACAGTCAGAATGATCATCAGGATAAAATCTCTAAACAGTAAATGGTCAAGGGGTTTGAGAGACCTGTGTACCCTCTAGCTGCTGGTGGGGTGTCAAAAGGTAACAGCCAGTAATGAGAACAGAAAGGAGGCGCGTTTAAAGGTAAAAATTGGGCTACCATATGATCTGGTAGGCCCACTACTGGGCCTATCACCCGAGAAGACCAGAATCAAAAAGACACAGGCTGACAATCCTACACTGCAGCACTATGTACCCTAGGCAAGACTTGGAACAACCAAAATGTCCATCAACAGATGAATGCACAAAGAAGTGGTCCACGTACACAATGGAATATTACTCCGATAAAAAATATAAACTAAATACAAAAAACAAACATAAGTAAGGAGACATAAGCTTTGGGGGTTTATCCGGGCACATTCCACTCGAATGTACAACCAAGGAACACTACTTCCAGGAAGGTACGGTTTCCCTAGTAACCAGAGTGGGGAATGTAGAAATGCTGCGGCCCTGTGGCCGTTTGCCGCAACAGCAGTTTCAAAGCCTGTGCTAAAGGACACTTCATATTCACAAGGACTGCAGGGCTATACATGACACCTGCCAACAAAATGTGCTGAGGGAGGTAATGGCCAAAAAAATTCAAAATATGGCACATACTTCAAGAAGCCATTTGAATAGGTAAGCTGTACTCACTCTTTAAAAAGCAAAAAAAAAAAAAAAGTACGTGGCTATAAGCTCCATATAAGGAATTACAAGACATATGCAAATCCAGCCACAAAAAGGTATCAGCTCACACCGGTCAGAATGACCATCAGCAAAAAAATACAAACAATAAATGCTGAAGAGGTTGTGAAGCAATGCATACCCTCGACTGTAAGTGGCTCGTAAACTGGTAAGTGCCACGAAGGAAAACAGAAGGGAGCTGCCTTTAAAAGGTAAACATCGAGATACCATATGATCCCGCAGGCCCACTCCTTGGCCTATAACCTAGGAAGACAGAAATGGAAAGGCACAGGCAGGCAAAACTGCACTGCAGCAGTATTACAATAGCCAAGACACGGAAACAACCAAAAAGTCCATCAAGAGACGAATGGACAAAGAAGAACCGGTACGTGTACAGATGGAATAGTAGCCACGGAAGAAAAATGAAACAATGCACTTTGCAGAACCATAGATGACTCTGGAGGTCATCACACAACTTGAAGTCAGACAGAAAGCGAAAGACACATATCCTAGGATATCAATTATAGGTGTTACCTAAAAATTGATACCAATGAAGATATTTCCACAGAGAAAGGCAATCACAGATTTATTCAACAAACTTATGGTTAACCCACTGGAAATTTGTGAAGATTGGATACATTAGGATATCGGGGTTAACAGAGATATACAAACACACGTGAAATATATAATCACCAAAGACCTCCGGAATTCCAAAAGAAGACTACTCAACACCGTGTCATAACCTACATGGCACACGGATCCCAAGATGAATACATATATGTATAGGTGTCAAGCAAACACATCTTGCACACCTAGAACAAACAAAACATTATAATCAAATTTGCTGTGATAAAACATAAAAATTAAATTAAAAAGAACGAACAAGAAGTAATGAGGCATACAATTATAGGGGTTCTTCCTGGCTCATTCCATTCTAACTTACAACCTTGGAACACAGCTTCCAGGATGGCTCTGTTGACCTAGTAACCAGATTTGAGAATGGAGAAATCCTGCAGCATTTTGGCCTTCCTGCAACAGCAGTTTTAAACCAAGTGCTAATGGTCAGTTAAAAGTCACCTTCATTGCAGGCCTGTAAATGACACCTGCCCTCAAAAAAAATTCTGGGGTCGAAAATCGACCCAAAAATTCAAAAGAGGGCAAGCTTTCAAGAAGAGAATTTCAAGAGGCATATTTTACACACATTTTGTCTCTTTTCTCTCTTTTCTGTTTTTTTTTTCCTTTAACCAAAAAAAGGGCATGGAAAAATGCTCAACATCAGAAGTTAATAAAGACATGCAAATCCCATCTATCAAAACGTTCACCTCACAACAGTCAGAATGATCATCAGCAAAACAGTCCACAAACAATACATGCTGAAGGGGTTTTAGAGAACTGTGCTGTGGACCCTCTAGCTGCTGGTGGGATGTAAACTGGTTACAGCCAGTAGTTAGAACAGAATGAACGTGCGTTTCAAGGTAAAAATTGAGCTACCATACGAACTGGTAAGCCCACTACCGGGCCTAGCACCTGAGAAGACCACAATCCAAAAGACACCGGCTGGCAATCCTACACTGCAGTAATATTTACCACAGCCAACACTTGGAAGCAACCAAAATAGCCATCAATAGATGAACGCACCAGAAGCACTGGTCCATGTACACAATGGAATAGTAGACATGGAAAAGCCTGAAACAGTGCTGTTTGTACCACCATAGAAGGACCGAGGTATAATCACACCACTGGAAGTAAGAAAGAACCCGAAAGAAAGATATCCTATGATGTCACTTACAGGTGTGACCTAAAAAATGATACCCATGAACTTATTTCCAAGAAAAGGACACTCATGGATTAAGAAATCAAAATTATGTTTCACCAAATGGAAAGGTGGGAGGAATGGATACATTAGGTTATGGGGGTGACAGACCTAAACTAATATATATGAAACATATAATCACCAAAGGCCTATGGAATACCAGGAGAGGTCCACTCAACACTCTGTAATAACGTCCATGGGAAAGGATCCAAAGATGAATACATAGATAGATAGACATAATGAACCAGATTCTGTACACCCAGAACATACACAACATTATTATCAAATTGGCTCTGATAAAAAATAAACATAAAATTTAAAAAACAAACAAGAAGTAAGGAGATATAAGCGGTTGGGGGTTTGCCTTGGCACATTCCCCTCTAATTTACAGCCTACTGAACCGATTTCCAGGAAGGCTCTGTTGCCCAACTACCCTGAGATTTAAATGCAGAAATTTTGCCACCTTGTGGCCCTTTCCCACAAGAGCGGCTTTAAGCCACAGCTAACGGTCACTTACTATTCACAAGGACTCAGGGCTGTAAAGGACCCCTGCCCTCCAAAAAATGTTCCGAGGTAGGGAATGGCCAAAAAAACTCAAAAGAGAGCAAAGATTTCGAGGAGATCGTATGAGAGGCAAGTTTTACACACACTTTTTTTTTTTTTTAAAAAAAGAAAATGGATAAACGGTCAACATCAGGAATTATTACACTCATGCAAATCTAATCTACGAAAAGGTTTCGACACACACCAGTCGAACGACCGTCAGCAAAATGCCTACGAACAATAAATGCTGAAGAGGTTTTAGAGAACTGTGTACCCTCTAGCTGCCGGTGAGATGTAAAGTGGCAAGGGCCAATAATGAGAACAGAAAGGAACTGCGTTTCAAAGTAAAGACTGAGGGACCATTCAATCCAGCAGGCCCACCGCTGGGCCTTTCACCTGAGAAGACCAGAGTCGAGAAGACACAGGCTGGCAAAGGTGCACTGACGCAGTATTCACAAAAGCCAAGACGTGGAAGCAACCAAAATGTCCATCAACAGAGGAACGGACAAAGAAGAAGTGGTCCATGTACACAGTGGAATATTAGCCGTGGAAAACAATGACACACTGCTCTTTGCAGCACCATAGATGATCCTGGAGATTATCCCGGAACATGAGGTCAGTCGGAACGCAAAAGACAAATATCTTTTGATGTCATTTGTAGGTGTTATCTAACAACTGACACAAATGAACTTATTTCCACAGAGAAAGACACTCACAGACTTAGAAAACAACTATGGTTATCTAAAAGGAAAGGTGGGAGCAATGGACAAATTAAGATTAGGGTTGCCATACGTATACCAATACACATTAAATACATATATCAAAAAGACCGACCATATACCAAGGGAGGTCTACTGAACACTGTGTATTAATTTACATGGGAAGATGATCTGTACATGAATAGAGACAGACGATGTACAAATGAACCAGTTTGTGTACATCTAGAACAAATAATACTCTAATCATGAACCTGATTAAGAAAATTAAATTATAACAATGAAGATGATGTACTGAGACATAAACTTCGGGGTTTTTTTCCTGGCACATTCCATTCTAATTGACAACCTAGGAACACGACTTCCAGGAAAGCTCTGCTGCCCCAGTGACCAGATTTAGGAATGGAGAGACGCTGCCGCCGTATGGCCGATTCCCACAACAGCAGCTTTCAACCCAGCGCTAATGGTCGCTAAATATTAACAACACTTGCAAGCCTGAACGTGACACACGCCCTCAAAAAAAATCCTGGGGTCGAAAATCGACCGAAAAATACAAAAGAGGGCAAGGTTTCAAGAAGACAATTTCAAGAGGTATATTTTACAAGCACTTTATTTTTCTTTGTAACAACAACAGCAGCAAAAAGGCGTGGAAAAATGCTCATCGTTAGCTCATCATAAAAGACATGCAGATCCAATCTACAAAAACGTATCAGCTCACACCGGTCAGAATGACCATCAGCAAAATTCTGCAAACAGTAAATGCTGAAGGGGCTGTGGAGAAATGCGTACCCTCATCTCTAAGTGAGACTAAACTGGTAAGAGACACTAATGAAAACGGAATGGAGGTGCCTTTAACAGATCCACATTGAGGTACCATAGGATTCAGCAGGCACACTCCTGGGCCTATGACCTAAGAAGACAGAATCAGACAGACACAGGCAGGCAAAACTGCAGTGCAGCAGTATTACAATAGCCAAGACACGGAAACAACCAAAAAGTCCATCAAAAGATGAATGGAAAAGAAGAACTGGTACACGTACAGGTGGAATATTAGCCAAGGAAAAAAATGAAACAATGCCGTTTGCAGCACCATAGATGAGTCTAGAGGTAATCACAACTTGAAGTAAGGCAGAAAGCGAAGGACACATATCCTATGATATCACTTAATGGGGTTACCTAAAAATGGATACCAATGAAGATTGTTCACAGAGAAAGGCAATCAAAGATTCGATCAACAAACGTATGGTTAGCCAAATGGAAAGGCGTGAGGATGGAATAAATTAGGATACTGCGGTAAACAGGGATATACCAACACATGTGAAATATACAAGCACCAAAGACCTACGGAATACCAAGAGAAGACGGCTCAACAGCGTGTCATAACCCACATGGGAAATGGATCCGAAGATGAACAGATATATGTATATGTGTAAAAGAACCCCATCTTACACACTTAGAACAAACAAAACATTGTGATCAAATTTGCTGTGATAAGAAATAAAAATTAAATTAAGAAAACCAACAAGAAGGAATGAGACATAAACGTATGGGGGTTTTCCCTGGCACATTCCATTCTAATTTACAAGTTGGAACATTACACCCAGGAAGGCTCTTTGGCCCTAGTTAACCAGTTCTGGGGATGGAGAAATGCCGCAGCCTTGTGACCGTCTCCTGCAAAAGCAGCCTTAAACACCGTGCTAAGGGTCACTTGATATTCACAAGAACTGCAGCTCAGTAAATGACACCTGCCCTCAAAAAAATATCCTGGATTCGAATATCGACGAAAACATTCAAAAGAGGGCAACCTTTCAAGAAGACAATTTCAAGAGGCATATTTAACTCACATTTTTTTCTTTTCTTTCTTTTTTATTTTTGTTTAACCAAAAAGGCCCTGGAAGAAGCTCAACATCAGGAATTAATAAAGACATGCAAATGCAATCTACAAAAACTTTTACCTGACAACAGTCAGAATGATCATCAGCAAAAAACCTCTAAACAATAAATGGTCAAGGGGTTTTAGAGACCTGTGTACCCTCTAGCTGCTGGTGGGATGTCAAAAGGTAACAGCCAGTAATGAGAACAGAAAGGAGGCGCGTTTGAAGGAAAAAACTGGGCTACCATATGATCTGGTAGGCCCACTACTGGGCCTATCACCCGGGAAGACCAGAATCAAAAAGACACAGGCCGACAATCCTACACTGCAGCACTATGTACCCTAGGCAAGACTTGAAACAACCAAAATGTCCATCAACAGATGAATGCACAAAGAAGAAGTGGTCCACGTACACAATGGAATATTACTCCGATAAAAAATATAAACTAAATACAAAAAACAAACATAAGTAAGGAGACATAAGCTTTGGGGGTTTATCCGGGCACATTCCACTCGAATGTACAACCAAGGAACACTACTTCCAGGAAGGTGCGGTTTCCCTAGTAACCAGAGTGGGGAATGTAGAAATGCTGCGGCCCTGTGGCCGTTTGCCGCAACAGCAGTTTCAAAGCCTGTGCTAAAGGACACTTCATATTCACAAGGACTGCAGGGCTATACATGACACCTGCCAACAAAATGTGCTGAGGGAGGTAATGGCCAAAAAAATTCAAAATATGGCACATACTTCAAGAAGCCATTTGAATAGGTAAGCTGTACTCACTCTTTAAAAAGCAAAAAAAAAAACAAAAAAAAAACATGGCTATAAGCTCCATATAAGGAATTACAAGACATATGCAAATCCAGCCACAAAAAGGTATCAGCTCACACCGGTCAGAATGACCATCAGCAAAAAAATACAAACAATAAATGCTGAAGAGGTTGCGAAGAAATGCATGCCCTCGACTGTAAGTGGCTCGTAAACTGGTAAGTGCCACGAAGGAAAACAGAAGGGAGCTGCCTTTAAAAGGTAAACACGGAGATACCATATGATCCCGCAGGCCCACTCCTTGGCCTATAACCTAGGAAGACAGAAATGGAAAGGCACGAGCAGGCAAAACTGCACTGCAGCAGTATTACTATAGCCAAGACACGGAAACAACCAAAAAGTCCATCAAGAGACGAATGGACAAAGAAGAACCGGTACGTGTACAGATGGAATAGTAGCCACGGAAGAAAAATGAAACAATGCACTTTGCAGAACCATAGATGACTCTGGAGGTCATCACACAACTTGAAGTCAGACAGAAAGCGAAAGACACATATCCTAGGATATCAATTATAGGTGTTACCTAAAAATTGATACCAATGAAGATATTTCCACAGAGAAAGGCAATCACAGATTTATTCAACAAACTTATGGTTAACCCACTGGAAATTTGTGAAGATTGGATACATTAGGATATCGGGGTTAACAGAGATATACAAACACACGTGAAATATATAATCACCAAAGACCTCCGGAATTCCAAAAGAAGACTACTCAACACTGTGTCATAACCTACATGGCACACGGATCCCAAGATGAATACATATATGTATAGGTGTCAAGCAAACACATCTTGCACACCTAGAACAAACAAAACATTATAATCAAATTTGCTGTGATAAAACATAAAAATTAAATTAAAAAGAACGAACAAGAAGTAATGAGGCATACAATTATAGGGGTTCTTCCTGGCTCATTCCATTCTAACTTACAACCTTGGAACACAGCTTCCAGGAAGGCTCTGTTGACCTAGTAACCAGATTTGAGAATGGAGAAATCCTGCAGCATTTTGGCCTTCCTGCAACAGCAGTTTTAAACCAAGTGCTAATGGTCAGTTAAAAGTCACCTTCATTGCAGGCCTGTAAATGACACCTGCCCTCAAAAAAAATTCTGGGGTCGAAAATCGACCCAAAAATTCAAAAGAGGGCAAGCTTTCAAGAAGAGAATTTCAAGAGGCATATTTTACACACATTTTGTCTCTTTTCTCTCTTTTCTGTTTTTTTTTTCCTTTAACCAAAAAAAGGGCATGGAAAAATGCTCAACATCAGAAGTTAATAAAGACATGCAAATCCCATCTATCAAAACGTTCACCTCACAACAGTCAGAATGATCATCAGCAAAACAGTCCACAAACAATACATGCTGAAGGGGTTTTAGAGAACTGTGCTGTGGACCCTCTAGCTGCTGGTGGGATGTAAACTGGTTACAGCCAGTAGTTAGAACAGAATGAACGTGCGTTTCAAGGTAAAAATTGAGCTACCATACGAACTGGTAAGCCCACTACCGGGCCTAGCACCTGAGAAGACCACAATCCAAAAGACACCGGCTGGCAATCCTACACTGCAGTAATATTTACCACAGCCAACACTTGGAAGCAACCAAAATAGCCATCAATAGATGAACGCACCAGAAGCACTGGTCCATGTACACAATGGAATAGTAGACATGGAAAAGCCTGAAACAGTGCTGTTTGTACCACCATAGAAGGACCGAGGTATAATCACACCACTGGAAGTAAGAAAGAACCCGAAAGAAAGATATCCTATGATGTCACTTACAGGTGTGACCTAAAAAATGATACCCATGAACTTATTTCCAAGAAAAGGACACTCATGGATTAAGAAATCAAAATTATGTTTCACCAAATGGAAAGGTGGGAGGAATGGATACATTAGGTTATGGGGGTGACAGACCTAAACTAATATATATGAAACATATAATCACCAAAGGCCTATGGAATACCAGGAGAGGTCCACTCAACACTCTGTAATAACGTCCATGGGAAAGGATCCAAAGATGAATACATAGATAGATAGACATAATGAACCAGATTCTGTACACCCAGAACATACACAACATTATTATCAAATTGGCTCTGATAAAAAATAAACATAAAATTTAAAAAACAAACAAGAAGTAAGGAGATATAAGCGGTTGGGGGTTTGCCTTGGCACATTCCCCTCTAATTTACAGCCTACTGAACCGATTTCCAGGAAGGCTCTGTTGCCCAACTACCCTGAGATTTAAATGCAGAAATTTTGCCACCTTGTGGCCCTTTCCCACAAGAGCGGCTTTAAGCCACAGCTAACGGTCACTTACTATTCACAAGGACTCAGGGCTGTAAAGGACCCCTGCCCTCCAAAAAATGTTCCGAGGTAGGGAATGGCCAAAAAAACTCAAAAGAGAGCAAAGATTTCGAGGAGATCGTATGAGAGGCAAGTTTTACACACACTTTTTTTTTTTTTTAAAAAAAGAAAATGGATAAACGGTCAACATCAGGAATTATTACACTCATGCAAATCTAATCTACGAAAAGGTTTCGACACACACCAGTCGAACGACCGTCAGCAAAATGCCTACGAACAATAAATGCTGAAGAGGTTTTAGAGAACTGTGTACCCTCTAGCTGCCGGTGAGATGTAAAGTGGCAAGGGCCAATAATGAGAACAGAAAGGAACTGCGTTTCAAAGTAAAGACTGAGGGACCATTCAATCCAGCAGGCCCACCGCTGGGCCTTTCACCTGAGAAGACCAGAGTCGAGAAGACACAGGCTGGCAAAGGTGCACTGACGCAGTATTCACAAAAGCCAAGACGTGGAAGCAACCAAAATGTCCATCAACAGAGGAACGGACAAAGAAGAAGTGGTCCATGTACACAGTGGAATATTAGCCGTGGAAAACAATGACACACTGCTCTTTGCAGCACCATAGATGATCCTGGAGATTATCCCGGAACATGAGGTCAGTCGGAACGCAAAAGACAAATATCTTTTGATGTCATTTGTAGGTGTTATCTAACAACTGACACAAATGAACTTATTTCCACAGAGAAAGACACTCACAGACTTAGAAAACAACTATGGTTATCTAAAAGGAAAGGTGGGAGCAATGGACAAATTAAGATTAGGGTTGCCATACGTATACCAATACACATTAAATACATATATCAAAAAGACCGACCATATACCAAGGGAGGTCTACTGAACACTGTGTATTAATTTACATGGGAAGATGATCTGTACATGAATAGAGACAGACGATGTACAAATGAACCAGTTTGTGTACATCTAGAACAAATAATACTCTAATCATGAACCTGATTAAGAAAATTAAATTATAACAATGAAGATGATGTACTGAGACATAAACTTCGGGGTTTTTTTCCTGGCACATTCCATTCTAATTGACAACCTAGGAACACGACTTCCAGGAAAGCTCTGCTGCCCCAGTGACCAGATTTAGGAATGGAGAGACGCTGCCGCCGTATGGCCGATTCCCACAACAGCAGCTTTCAACCCAGCGCTAATGGTCGCTAAATATTAACAACACTTGCAAGCCTGAACGTGACACACGCCCTCAAAAAAAATCCTGGGGTCGAAAATCGACCGAAAAATACAAAAGAGGGCAAGGTTTCAAGAAGACAATTTCAAGAGGTATATTTTACAAGCACTTTATTTTTCTTTGTAACAACAACAGCAGCAAAAAGGCGTGGAAAAATGCTCATCGTTAGCTCATCATAAAAGACATGCAGATCCAATCTACAAAAACGTATCAGCTCACACCGGTCAGAATGACCATCAGCAAAATTCTGCAAACAGTAAATGCTGAAGGGGCTGTGGAGAAATGCGTACCCTCATCTCTAAGTGAGACTAAACTGGTAAGAGACACTAATGAAAACGGAATGGAGGTGCCTTTAACAGATCCACATTGAGGTACCATAGGATTCAGCAGGCACACTCCTGGGCCTATGACCTAAGAAGACAGAATCAGACAGACACAGGCAGGCAAAACTGCAGTGCAGCAGTATTACAATAGCCAAGACACGGAAACAACCAAAAAGTCCATCAAAAGATGAATGGAAAAGAAGAACTGGTACACGTACAGGTGGAATATTAGCCAAGGAAAAAAATGAAACAATGCCGTTTGCAGCACCATAGATGAGTCTAGAGGTAATCACAACTTGAAGTAAGGCAGAAAGCGAAGGACACATATCCTATGATATCACTTAATGGGGTTACCTAAAAATGGATACCAATGAAGATTGTTCACAGAGAAAGGCAATCAAAGATTCGATCAACAAACGTATGGTTAGCCAAATGGAAAGGCGTGAGGATGGAATAAATTAGGATACTGCGGTAAACAGGGATATACCAACACATGTGAAATATACAAGCACCAAAGACCTACGGAATACCAAGAGAAGACGGCTCAACAGCGTGTCATAACCCACATGGGAAATGGATCCGAAGATGAACAGATATATGTATATGTGTAAAAGAACCCCATCTTACACACTTAGAACAAACAAAACATTGTGATCAAATTTGCTGTGATAAGAAATAAAAATTAAATTAAGAAAACCAACAAGAAGGAATGAGACATAAACGTATGGGGGTTTTCCCTGGCACATTCCATTCTAATTTACAAGTTGGAACATTACACCCAGGAAGGCTCTTTGGCCCTAGTTAACCAGTTCTGGGGATGGAGAAATGCCGCAGCCTTGTGACCGTCTCCTGCAAAAGCAGCCTTAAACACCGTGCTAAGGGTCACTTGATATTCACAAGAACTGCAGCTCAGTAAATGACACCTGCCCTCAAAAAAATATCCTGGATTCGAATATCGACGAAAACATTCAAAAGAGGGCAACCTTTCAAGAAGACAATTTCAAGAGGCATATTTAACTCACATTTTTTTCTTTTCTTTCTTTTTTATTTTTGTTTAACCAAAAAGGCCCTGGAAGAAGCTCAACTTCAGGAATTAATAAAGACATGCAAATGCAATCTACAAAAACTTTTACCTGACAACAGTCAGAATGATCATCAGCAAAAAACCTCTAAACAATAAATGGTCAAGGGGTTTTAGAGACCTGTGTACCCTCTAGCTGCTGGTGGGATGTCAAAAGGTAACAGCCAGTAATGAGAACAGAAAGGAGGCGCGTTTGAAGGAAAAAACTGGGCTACCATATGATCTGGTAGGCCCACTACTGGGCCTATCACCCGGGAAGACCAGAATCAAAAAGACACAGGCCGACAATCCTACACTGCAGCACTATGTACCCTAGGCAAGACTTGAAACAACCAAAATGTCCATCAACAGATGAATGCACAAAGAAGAAGTGGTCCACGTACACAATGGAATATTACTCCGATAAAAAATATAAACTAAATACAAAAAACAAACATAAGTAAGGAGACATAAGCTTTGGGGGTTTATCCGGGCACATTCCACTCGAATGTACAACCAAGGAACACTACTTCCAGGAAGGTGCGGTTTCCCTAGTAACCAGAGTGGGGAATGTAGAAATGCTGCGGCCCTGTGGCCGTTTGCCGCAACAGCAGTTTCAAAGCCTGTGCTAAAGGACACTTCATATTCACAAGGACTGCAGGGCTATACATGACACCTGCCAACAAAATGTGCTGAGGGAGGTAATGGCCAAAAAAATTCAAAATATGGCACATACTTCAAGAAGCCATTTGAATAGGTAAGCTGTACTCACTCTTTAAAAAGCAAAAAAAAAAACAAAAAAAAACATGGCTATAAGCTCCATATAAGGAATTACAAGACATATGCAAATCCAGCCACAAAAAGGTATCAGCTCACACCGGTCAGAATGACCATCAGCAAAAAAATACAAACAATAAATGCTGAAGAGGTTGCGAAGAAATGCATGCCCTCGACTGTAAGTGGCTCGTAAACTGGTAAGTGCCACGAAGGAAAACAGAAGGGAGCTGCCTTTAAAAGGTAAACACGGAGATACCATATGATCCCGCAGGCCCACTCCTTGGCCTATAACCTAGGAAGACAGAAATGGAAAGGCACGAGCAGGCAAAACTGCACTGCAGCAGTATTACTATAGCCAAGACACGGAAACAACCAAAAAGTCCATCAAGAGACGAATGGACAAAGAAGAACCGGTACGTGTACAGATGGAATAGTAGCCACGGAAGAAAAATGAAACAATGCACTTTGCAGAACCATAGATGACTCTGGAGGTCATCACACAACTTGAAGTCAGACAGAAAGCGAAAGACACATATCCTAGGATATCAATTATAGGTGTTACCTAAAAATTGATACCAATGAAGATATTTCCACAGAGAAAGGCAATCACAGATTTATTCAACAAACTTATGGTTAACCCACTGGAAATTTGTGAAGATTGGATACATTAGGATATCGGGGTTAACAGAGATATACAAACACACGTGAAATATATAATCACCAAAGACCTCCGGAATTCCAAAAGAAGACTACTCAACACTGTGTCATAACCTACATGGCACACGGATCCCAAGATGAATACATATATGTATAGGTGTCAAGCAAACACATCTTGCACACCTAGAACAAACAAAACATTATAATCAAATTTGCTGTGATAAAACATAAAAATTAAATTAAAAAGAACGAACAAGAAGTAATGAGGCATACAATTATAGGGGTTCTTCCTGGCTCATTCCATTCTAACTTACAACCTTGGAACACAGCTTCCAGGAAGGCTCTGTTGACCTAGTAACCAGATTTGAGAATGGAGAAATCCTGCAGCATTTTGGCCTTCCTGCAACAGCAGTTTTAAACCAAGTGCTAATGGTCAGTTAAAAGTCACCTTCATTGCAGGCCTGTAAATGACACCTGCCCTCAAAAAAAATTCTGGGGTCGAAAATCGACCCAAAAATTCAAAAGAGGGCAAGCTTTCAAGAAGAGAATTTCAAGAGGCATATTTTACACACATTTTGTCTCTTTTCTCTCTTTTCTGTTTTTTTTTTCCTTTAACCAAAAAAAGGGCATGGAAAAATGCTCAACATCAGAAGTTAATAAAGACATGCAAATCCCATCTATCAAAACGTTCACCTCACAACAGTCAGAATGATCATCAGCAAAACAGTCCACAAACAATACATGCTGAAGGGGTTTTAGAGAACTGTGCTGTGGACCCTCTAGCTGCTGGTGGGATGTAAACTGGTTACAGCCAGTAGTTAGAACAGAATGAACGTGCGTTTCAAGGTAAAAATTGAGCTACCATACGAACTGGTAAGCCCACTACCGGGCCTAGCACCTGAGAAGACCACAATCCAAAAGACACCGGCTGGCAATCCTACACTGCAGTAATATTTACCACAGCCAACACTTGGAAGCAACCAAAATAGCCATCAATAGATGAACGCACCAGAAGCACTGGTCCATGTACACAATGGAATAGTAGACATGGAAAAGCCTGAAACAGTGCTGTTTGTACCACCATAGAAGGACCGAGGTATAATCACACCACTGGAAGTAAGAAAGAACCCGAAAGAAAGATATCCTATGATGTCACTTACAGGTGTGACCTAAAAAATGATACCCATGAACTTATTTCCAAGAAAAGGACACTCATGGATTAAGAAATCAAAATTATGTTTCACCAAATGGAAAGGTGGGAGGAATGGATACATTAGGTTATGGGGGTGACAGACCTAAACTAATATATATGAAACATATAATCACCAAAGGCCTATGGAATACCAGGAGAGGTCCACTCAACACTCTGTAATAACGTCCATGGGAAAGGATCCAAAGATGAATACATAGATAGATAGACATAATGAACCAGATTCTGTACACCCAGAACATACACAACATTATTATCAAATTGGCTCTGATAAAAAATAAACATAAAATTTAAAAAACAAACAAGAAGTAAGGAGATATAAGCGGTTGGGGGTTTGCCTTGGCACATTCCCCTCTAATTTACAGCCTACTGAACCGATTTCCAGGAAGGCTCTGTTGCCCAACTACCCTGAGATTTAAATGCAGAAATTTTGCCACCTTGTGGCCCTTTCCCACAAGAGCGGCTTTAAGCCACAGCTAACGGTCACTTACTATTCACAAGGACTCAGGGCTGTAAAGGACCCCTGCCCTCCAAAAAATGTTCCGAGGTAGGGAATGGCCAAAAAAACTCAAAAGAGAGCAAAGATTTCGAGGAGATCGTATGAGAGGCAAGTTTTACACACACTTTTTTTTTTTTTTAAAAAAAGAAAATGGATAAACGGTCAACATCAGGAATTATTACACTCATGCAAATCTAATCTACGAAAAGGTTTCGACACACACCAGTCGAACGACCGTCAGCAAAATGCCTACGAACAATAAATGCTGAAGAGGTTTTAGAGAACTGTGTACCCTCTAGCTGCCGGTGAGATGTAAAGTGGCAAGGGCCAATAATGAGAACAGAAAGGAACTGCGTTTCAAAGTAAAGACTGAGGGACCATTCAATCCAGCAGGCCCACCGCTGGGCCTTTCACCTGAGAAGACCAGAGTCGAGAAGACACAGGCTGGCAAAGGTGCACTGACGCAGTATTCACAAAAGCCAAGACGTGGAAGCAACCAAAATGTCCATCAACAGAGGAACGGACAAAGAAGAAGTGGTCCATGTACACAGTGGAATATTAGCCGTGGAAAACAATGACACACTGCTCTTTGCAGCACCATAGATGATCCTGGAGATTATCCCGGAACATGAGGTCAGTCGGAACGCAAAAGACAAATATCTTTTGATGTCATTTGTAGGTGTTATCTAACAACTGACACAAATGAACTTATTTCCACAGAGAAAGACACTCACAGACTTAGAAAACAACTATGGTTATCTAAAAGGAAAGGTGGGAGCAATGGACAAATTAAGATTAGGGTTGCCATACGTATACCAATACACATTAAATACATATATCAAAAAGACCGACCATATACCAAGGGAGGTCTACTGAACACTGTGTATTAATTTACATGGGAAGATGATCTGTACATGAATAGAGACAGACGATGTACAAATGAACCAGTTTGTGTACATCTAGAACAAATAATACTCTAATCATGAACCTGATTAAGAAAATTAAATTATAACAATGAAGATGATGTACTGAGACATAAACTTCGGGGTTTTTTTCCTGGCACATTCCATTCTAATTGACAACCTAGGAACACGACTTCCAGGAAAGCTCTGCTGCCCCAGTGACCAGATTTAGGAATGGAGAGACGCTGCCGCCGTATGGCCGATTCCCACAACAGCAGCTTTCAACCCAGCGCTAATGGTCGCTAAATATTAACAACACTTGCAAGCCTGAACGTGACACACGCCCTCAAAAAAAATCCTGGGGTCGAAAATCGACCGAAAAATACAAAAGAGGGCAAGGTTTCAAGAAGACAATTTCAAGAGGTATATTTTACAAGCACTTTATTTTTCTTTGTAACAACAACAGCAGCAAAAAGGCGTGGAAAAATGCTCATCGTTAGCTCATCATAAAAGACATGCAGATCCAATCTACAAAAACGTATCAGCTCACACCGGTCAGAATGACCATCAGCAAAATTCTGCAAACAGTAAATGCTGAAGGGGCTGTGGAGAAATGCGTACCCTCATCTCTAAGTGAGACTAAACTGGTAAGAGACACTAATGAAAACGGAATGGAGGTGCCTTTAACAGATCCACATTGAGGTACCATAGGATTCAGCAGGCACACTCCTGGGCCTATGACCTAAGAAGACAGAATCAGACAGACACAGGCAGGCAAAACTGCAGTGCAGCAGTATTACAATAGCCAAGACACGGAAACAACCAAAAAGTCCATCAAAAGATGAATGGAAAAGAAGAACTGGTACACGTACAGGTGGAATATTAGCCAAGGAAAAAAATGAAACAATGCCGTTTGCAGCACCATAGATGAGTCTAGAGGTAATCACAACTTGAAGTAAGGCAGAAAGCGAAGGACACATATCCTATGATATCACTTAATGGGGTTACCTAAAAATGGATACCAATGAAGATTGTTCACAGAGAAAGGCAATCAAAGATTCGATCAACAAACGTATGGTTAGCCAAATGGAAAGGCGTGAGGATGGAATAAATTAGGATACTGCGGTAAACAGGGATATACCAACACATGTGAAATATACAAGCACCAAAGACCTACGGAATACCAAGAGAAGACGGCTCAACAGCGTGTCATAACCCACATGGGAAATGGATCCGAAGATGAACAGATATATGTATATGTGTAAAAGAACCCCATCTTACACACTTAGAACAAACAAAACATTGTGATCAAATTTGCTGTGATAAGAAATAAAAATTAAATTAAGAAAACCAACAAGAAGGAATGAGACATAAACGTATGGGGGTTTTCCCTGGCACATTCCATTCTAATTTACAAGTTGGAACATTACACCCAGGAAGGCTCTTTGGCCCTAGTTAACCAGTTCTGGGGATGGAGAAATGCCGCAGCCTTGTGACCGTCTCCTGCAAAAGCAGCCTTAAACACCGTGCTAAGGGTCACTTGATATTCACAAGAACTGCAGCTCAGTAAATGACACCTGCCCTCAAAAAAATATCCTGGATTCGAATATCGACGAAAACATTCAAAAGAGGGCAACCTTTCAAGAAGACAATTTCAAGAGGCATATTTAACTCACATTTTTTTCTTTTCTTTCTTTTTTATTTTTGTTTAACCAAAAAGGCCCTGGAAGAAGCTCAACTTCAGGAATTAATAAAGACATGCAAATGCAATCTACAAAAACTTTTACCTGACAACAGTCAGAATGATCATCAGCAAAAAACCTCTAAACAATAAATGGTCAAGGGGTTTTAGAGACCTGTGTACCCTCTAGCTGCTGGTGGGATGTCAAAAGGTAACAGCCAGTAATGAGAACAGAAAGGAGGCGCGTTTGAAGGAAAAAACTGGGCTACCATATGATCTGGTAGGCCCACTACTGGGCCTATCACCCGGGAAGACCAGAATCAAAAAGACACAGGCCGACAATCCTACACTGCAGCACTATGTACCCTAGGCAAGACTTGAAACAACCAAAATGTCCATCAACAGATGAATGCACAAAGAAGAAGTGGTCCACGTACACAATGGAATATTACTCCGATAAAAAATATAAACTAAATACAAAAAACAAACATAAGTAAGGAGACATAAGCTTTGGGGGTTTATCCGGGCACATTCCACTCGAATGTACAACCAAGGAACACTACTTCCAGGAAGGTGCGGTTTCCCTAGTAACCAGAGTGGGGAATGTAGAAATGCTGCGGCCCTGTGGCCGTTTGCCGCAACAGCAGTTTCAAAGCCTGTGCTAAAGGACACTTCATATTCACAAGGACTGCAGGGCTATACATGACACCTGCCAACAAAATGTGCTGAGGGAGGTAATGGCCAAAAAAATTCAAAATATGGCACATACTTCAAGAAGCCATTTGAATAGGTAAGCTGTACTCACTCTTTAAAAAGAAAAAAAAAAAACAAAAAAAAAAACATGGCTATAAGCTCCATATAAGGAATTACAAGACATATGCAAATCCAGCCACAAAAAGGTATCAGCTCACACCGGTCAGAATGACCATCAGCAAAAAAATACAAACAATAAATGCTGAAGAGGTTGCGAAGAAATGCATGCCCTCGACTGTAAGTGGCTCGTAAACTGGTAAGTGCCACGAAGGAAAACAGAAGGGAGCTGCCTTTAAAAGGTAAACACGGAGATACCATATGATCCCGCAGGCCCACTCCTTGGCCTATAACCTAGGAAGACAGAAATGGAAAGGCACGAGCAGGCAAAACTGCACTGCAGCAGTATTACTATAGCCAAGACACGGAAACAACCAAAAAGTCCATCAAGAGACGAATGGACAAAGAAGAACCGGTACGTGTACAGATGGAATAGTAGCCACGGAAGAAAAATGAAACAATGCACTTTGCAGAACCATAGATGACTCTGGAGGTCATCACACAACTTGAAGTCAGACAGAAAGCGAAAGACACATATCCTAGGATATCAATTATAGGTGTTACCTAAAAATTGATACCAATGAAGATATTTCCACAGAGAAAGGCAATCACAGATTTATTCAACAAACTTATGGTTAACCCACTGGAAATTTGTGAAGATTGGATACATTAGGATATCGGGGTTAACAGAGATATACAAACACACGTGAAATATATAATCACCAAAGACCTCCGGAATTCCAAAAGAAGACTACTCAACACTGTGTCATAACCTACATGGCACACGGATCCCAAGATGAATACATATATGTATAGGTGTCAAGCAAACACATCTTGCACACCTAGAACAAACAAAACATTATAATCAAATTTGCTGTGATAAAACATAAAAATTAAATTAAAAAGAACGAACAAGAAGTAATGAGGCATACAATTATAGGGGTTCTTCCTGGCTCATTCCATTCTAACTTACAACCTTGGAACACAGCTTCCAGGAAGGCTCTGTTGACCTAGTAACCAGATTTGAGAATGGAGAAATCCTGCAGCATTTTGGCCTTCCTGCAACAGCAGTTTTAAACCAAGTGCTAATGGTCAGTTAAAAGTCACCTTCATTGCAGGCCTGTAAATGACACCTGCCCTCAAAAAAAATTCTGGGGTCGAAAATCGACCCAAAAATTCAAAAGAGGGCAAGCTTTCAAGAAGAGAATTTCAAGAGGCATATTTTACACACATTTTGTCTTTTCTCTCTTTTCTGTTTTTTTTTTCCTTTAACCAAAAAAAGGGCATGGAAAAATGCTCAACATCAGAAGTTAATAAAGACATGCAAATCCCATCTATCAAAACGTTCACCTCACAACAGTCAGAATGATCATCAGCAAAACAGTCCACAAACAATACATGCTGAAGGGGTTTTAGAGAACTGTGCTGTGGACCCTCTAGCTGCTGGTGGGATGTAAACTGGTTACAGCCAGTAGTTAGAACAGAATGAACGTGCGTTTCAAGGTAAAAATTGAGCTACCATACGAACTGGTAAGCCCACTACCGGGCCTAGCACCTGAGAAGACCACAATCCAAAAGACACCGGCTGGCAATCCTACACTGCAGTAATATTTACCACAGCCAACACTTGGAAGCAACCAAAATAGCCATCAATAGATGAACGCACCAGAAGCACTGGTCCATGTACACAATGGAATAGTAGACATGGAAAAGCCTGAAACAGTGCTGTTTGTACCACCATAGAAGGACCGAGGTATAATCACACCACTGGAAGTAAGAAAGAACCCGAAAGAAAGATATCCTATGATGTCACTTACAGGTGTGACCTAAAAAATGATACCCATGAACTTATTTCCAAGAAAAGGACACTCATGGATTAAGAAATCAAAATTATGTTTCACCAAATGGAAAGGTGGGAGGAATGGATACATTAGGTTAAGGGGGTGACAGACCTAAACTAATATATATGAAACATATAATCACCAAAGGCCTATGGAATACCAGGAGAGGTCCACTCAACACTCTGTAATAACGTCCATGGGAAAGGATCCAAAGATGAATACATAGATAGATAGACATAATGAACCAGATTCTGTACACCCAGAACATACACAACATTATTATCAAATTGGCTCTGATAAAAAATAAACATAAAATTTAAAAAACAAACAAGAAGTAAGGAGATATAAGCGGTTGGGGGTTTGCCTTGGCACATTCCCCTCTAATTTACAGCCTACTGAACCGATTTCCAGGAAGGCTCTGTTGCCCAACTACCCTGAGATTTAAATGCAGAAATTTTGCCACCTTGTGGCCCTTTCCCACAAGAGCGGCTTTAAGCCACAGCTAACGGTCACTTACTATTCACAAGGACTCAGGGCTGTAAAGGACCCCTGCCCTCCAAAAAATGTTCCGAGGTAGGGAATGGCCAAAAAAACTCAAAAGAGAGCAAAGATTTCGAGGAGATCGTATGAGAGGCAAGTTTTACACACACTTTTTTTTTTAAAAAAAGAAAATGGATAAAAGGTCAACATCAGGAATTATTACACTCATGCAAATCTAATCTACGAAAAGGTTTCGACACACACCAGTCGAACGACCGTCAGCAAAATGCCTACGAACAATAAATGCTGAAGAGGTTTTAGAGAACTGTGTACCCTCTAGCTGCCGGTGAGATGTAAAGTGGCAAGGGCCAATAATGAGAACAGAAAGGAACTGCGTTTCAAAGTAAAGACTGAGGGACCATTCAATCCAGCAGGCCCACCGCTGGGCCTTTCACCTGAGAAGACCAGAGTCGAGAAGACACAGGCTGGCAAAGGTGCACTGACGCAGTATTCACAAAAGCCAAGACGTGGAAGCAACCAAAATGTCCATCAACAGAGGAACGGACAAAGAAGAAGTGGTCCATGTACACAGTGGAATATTAGCCGTGGAAAACAATGACACACTGCTCTTTGCAGCACCATAGATGATCCTGGAGATTATCCCGGAACATGAGGTCAGTCGGAACGCAAAAGACAAATATCTTTTGATGTCATTTGTAGGTGTTATCTAACAACTGACACAAATGAACTTATTTCCACAGAGAAAGACACTCACAGACTTAGAAAACAACTCTGGTTATCTAAAAGGAAAGGTGGGAGCAATGGACAAATTAAGATTAGGGTTGCCATACGTATACCAATACATATTAAATACATATATCAAAAAGGCCGACCATATACCAAGGGAGGTCTACTGAACACTGTGTATTAATTTACATGGGAAGATGATCTGTACATGAATAGAGACAGACGATGTACAAATGAACCAGTTTGTGTACATCTAGAACAAATAATACTCTAATCATGAACCTGATTAAGAAAATTAAATTATAACAATGAAGATGATGTACTGAGACATAAACTTCGGGGTTTTTTTCCTGGCACATTCCATTCTAATTGACAACCTAGGAACACGACTTCCAGGAAAGCTCTGCTGCCCCAGTGACCAGATTTAGGAATGGAGAGACGCTGCCGCCGTATGGCCGATTCCCACAACAGCAGCTTTCAACCCAGCGCTAATGGTCGCTAAATATTAACAACACTTGCAAGCCTGAACGTGACACACGCCCTCAAAAAAAATCCTGGGGTCGAAAATCGACCGAAAAATACAAAAGAGGGCAAGGTTTCAAGAAGACAATTTCAAGAGGTATATTTTACAAGCACTTTATTTTTCTTTGTAACAACAACAGCAGCAAAAAGGCGTGGAAAAATGCTCATCGTTAGCTCATCATAAAAGACATGCAGATCCAATCTACAAAAACGTATCAGCTCACACCGGTCAGAATGACCATCAGCAAAATTCTGCAAACAGTAAATGCTGAAGGGGCTGTGGAGAAATGCGTACCCTCATCTCTAAGTGAGACTAAACTGGTAAGAGACACTAATGAAAACGGAATGGAGGTGCCTTTAACAGATCCACATTGAGGTACCATAGGATTCAGCAGGCACACTCCTGGGCCTATGACCTAAGAAGACAGAATCAGACAGACACAGGCAGGCAAAACTGCAGTGCAGCAGTATTACAATAGCCAAGACACGGAAACAACCAAAAAGTCCATCAAAAGATGAATGGAAAAGAAGAACTGGTACACGTACAGGTGGAATATTAGCCAAGGAAAAAAATGAAACAATGCCGTTTGCAGCACCATAGATGAGTCTAGAGGTAATCACAACTTGAAGTAAGGCAGAAAGCGAAGGACACATATCCTATGATATCACTTAATGGGGTTACCTAAAAATGGATACCAATGAAGATTGTTCACAGAGAAAGGCAATCAAAGATTCGATCAACAAACGTATGGTTAGCCAAATGGAAAGGCGTGAGGATGGAATAAATTAGGATACTGCGGTAAACAGGGATATACCAACACATGTGAAATATACAAGCACCAAAGACCTACGGAATACCAAGAGAAGACGGCTCAACAGCGTGTCATAACCCACATGGGAAATGGATCCGAAGATGAACAGATATATGTATATGTGTAAAAGAACCCCATCTTACACACTTAGAACAAACAAAACATTGTGATCAAATTTGCTGTGATAAGAAATAAAAATTAAATTAAGAAAACCAACAAGAAGGAATGAGACATAAACGTATGGGGGTTTTCCCTGGCACATTCCATTCTAATTTACAAGTTGGAACATTACACCCAGGAAGGCTCTTTGGCCCTAGTTAACCAGTTCTGGGGATGGAGAAATGCCGCAGCCTTGTGACCGTCTCCTGCAAAAGCAGCCTTAAACACCGTGCTAAGGGTCACTTGATATTCACAAGAACTGCAGCTCAGTAAATGACACCTGCCCTCAAAAAAATATCCTGGATTCGAATATCGACGAAAACATTCAAAAGAGGGCAACCTTTCAAGAAGACAATTTCAAGAGGCATATTTAACTCACATTTTTTTCTTTTCTTTCTTTTTTATTTTTGTTTAACCAAAAAGGCCCTGGAAGAAGCTCAACATCAGGAATTAATAAAGACATGCAAATGCAATCTACAAAAACTTTTACCTGACAACAGTCAGAATGATCATCAGCAAAAAACCTCTAAACAATAAATGGTCAAGGGGTTTTAGAGACCTGTGTACCCTCTAGCTGCTGGTGGGATGTCAAAAGGTAACAGCCAGTAATGAGAACAGAAAGGAGGTGCGTTTGAAGGAAAAAACTGGGCTACCATATGATCTGGTAGGCCCACTACTGGGCCTATCACCCGAGAAGACCAGAATCAAAAAGACACAGGCCGACAATCCTACACTGCAGCACTATGTACCCTAGGCAAGACTTGAAACAACCAAAATGTCCATCAACAGATGAATGCACAAAGAAGAAGTGGTCCACGTACACAATGGAATATTACTCCGATAAAAAATATAAACTAAATACAAAAAACAAACATAAGTAAGGAGACATAAGCTTTGGGGGTTTATCCGGGCACATTCCACTCGAATGTACAACCAAGGAACACTACTTCCAGGAAGGTACGGTTTCCCTAGTAACCAGAGTGGGGAATGTAGAAATGCTGCGGCCCTGTGGCCGTTTGCCGCAACAGCAGTTTGAAAGCCTGTGCTAAAGGACACTTCATATTCACAAGGACTGCAGGGCTATACATGACACCTGCCAACAAAATGTGCTGAGGGAGGTAATGGCCAAAAAAATTCAAAATATGGCACATACTTCAAGAAGCCATTTGAATAGGTAAGCTGTACTCACTCTTTAAAAAGCAAAAAAAAAAACAAAAAAAAAACATGGCTATAAGCTCCATATAAGGAATTACAAGACATATGCAAATCCAGCCACAAAAAGGTATCAGCTCACACCGGTCAGAATGACCATCAGCAAAAAAATACAAACAATAAATGCTGAAGAGGTTGCGAAGAAATGCATGCCCTCGACTGTAAGTGGCTCGTAAACTGGTAAGTGCCACGAAGGAAAACAGAAGGGAGCTGCCTTTAAAAGGTAAACACGGAGATACCATATGATCCCGCAGGCCCACTCCTTGGCCTATAACCTAGGAAGACAGAAATGGAAAGGCACGAGCAGGCAAAACTGCACTGCAGCAGTATTACAATAGCCAAGACACGGAAACAACCAAAAAGTCCATCAAGAGACGAATGGACAAAGAAGAACCGGTACGTGTACAGATGGAATAGTAGCCACGGAAGAAAAATGAAACAATGCACTTTGCAGAACCATAGATGACTCTGGAGGTCATCACACAACTTGAAGTCAGACAGAAAGCGAAAGACACATATCCTAGGATATCAATTATAGGTGTTACCTAAAAATTGATACCAATGAAGATATTTCCACAGAGAAAGGCAATCACAGATTTATTCAACAAACTTATGGTTAACCCACTGGAAATTTGTGAAGATTGGATACATTAGGATATCGGGGTTAACAGAGATATACAAACACACGTGAAATATATAATCACCAAAGACCTCCGGAATTCCAAAAGAAGACTACTCAACACCGTGTCATAACCTACATGGCACACGGATCCCAAGATGAATACATATATGTATAGGTGTCAAGCAAACACATCTTGCACACCTAGAACAAACAAAACATTATAATCAAATTTGCTGTGATAAAACATAAAAATTAAATTAAAAAGAACGAACAAGAAGTAATGAGGCATACAATTATAGGGGTTCTTCCTGGCTCATTCCATTCTAACTTACAACCTTGGAACACAGCTTCCAGGAAGGCTCTGTTGACCTAGTAACCAGATTTGAGAATGGAGAAATCCTGCAGCATTTTGGCCTTCCTGCAACAGCAGTTTTAAACCAAGTGCTAATGGTCAGTTAAAAGTCACCTTCATTGCAGGCCTGTAAATGACACCTGCCCTCAAAAAAAATTCTGGGGTCGAAAATCGACCCAAAAATTCAAAAGAGGGCAAGCTTTCAAGAAGAGAATTTCAAGAGGCATATTTTACACACATTTTGTCTCTTTTCTCTCTTTTCTGTTTTTTTTTTCCTTTAACCAAAAAAAGGGCATGGAAAAATGCTCAACATCAGAAGTTAATAAAGACATGCAAATCCCATCTATCAAAACGTTCACCTCACAACAGTCAGAATGATCATCAGCAAAACAGTCCACAAACAATACATGCTGAAGGGGTTTTAGAGAACTGTGCTGTGGACCCTCTAGCTGCTGGTGGGATGTAAACTGGTTACAGCCAGTAGTTAGAACAGAATGAACGTGCGTTTCAAGGTAAAAATTGAGCTACCATACGAACTGGTAAGCCCACTACCGGGCCTAGCACCTGAGAAGACCACAATCCAAAAGACACCGGCTGGCAATCCTACACTGCAGTAATATTTACCACAGCCAACACTTGGAAGCAACCAAAATAGCCATCAATAGATGAACGCACCAGAAGCACTGGTCCATGTACACAATGGAATAGTAGACATGGAAAAGCCTGAAACAGTGCTGTTTGTACCACCATAGAAGGACCGAGGTATAATCACACCACTGGAAGTAAGAAAGAACCCGAAAGAAAGATATCCTATGATGTCACTTACAGGTGTGACCTAAAAAATGATACCCATGAACTTATTTCCAAGAAAAGGACACTCATGGATTAAGAAATCAAAATTATGTTTCACCAAATGGAAAGGTGGGAGGAATGGATACATTAGGTTAAGGGGGTGACAGACCTAAACTAATATATATGAAACATATAATCACCAAAGGCCTATGGAATACCAGGAGAGGTCCACTCAACACTCTGTAATAACGTCCATGGGAAAGGATCCAAAGATGAATACATAGATAGATAGACATAATGAACCAGATTCTGTACACCCAGAACATACACAACATTATTATCAAATTGGCTCTGATAAAAAATAAACATAAAATTTAAAAAACAAACAAGAAGTAAGGAGATATAAGCGGTTGGGGGTTTGCCTTGGCACATTCCCCTCTAATTTACAGCCTACTGAACCGATTTCCAGGAAGGCTCTGTTGCCCAACTACCCTGAGATTTAAATGCAGAAATTTTGCCACCTTGTGGCCCTTTCCCACAAGAGCGGCTTTAAGCCACAGCTAACGGTCACTTACTATTCACAAGGACTCAGGGCTGTAAAGGACCCCTGCCCTCCAAAAAATGTTCCGAGGTAGGGAATGGCCAAAAAAACTCAAAAGAGAGCAAAGATTTCGAGGAGATCGTATGAGAGGCAAGTTTTACACACACTTTTTTTTTTTAAAAAAAGAAAATGGATAAAAGGTCAACATCAGGAATTATTACACTCATGCAAATCTAATCTACGAAAAGGTTTCGACACACACCAGTCGAACGACCGTCAGCAAAATGCCTACGAACAATAAATGCTGAAGAGGTTTTAGAGAACTGTGTACCCTCTAGCTGCCGGTGAGATGTAAAGTGGCAAGGGCCAATAATGAGAACAGAAAGGAACTGCGTTTCAAAGTAAAGACTGAGGGACCATTCAATCCAGCAGGCCCACCGCTGGGCCTTTCACCTGAGAAGACCAGAGTCGAGAAGACACAGGCTGGCAAAGGTGCACTGACGCAGTATTCACAAAAGCCAAGACGTGGAAGCAACCAAAATGTCCATCAACAGAGGAACGGACAAAGAAGAAGTGGTCCATGTACACAGTGGAATATTAGCCGTGGAAAACAATGACACACTGCTCTTTGCAGCACCATAGATGATCCTGGAGATTATCCCGGAACATGAGGTCAGTCGGAACGCAAAAGACAAATATCTTTTGATGTCATTTGTAGGTGTTATCTAACAACTGACACAAATGAACTTATTTCCACAGAGAAAGACACTCACAGACTTAGAAAACAACTCTGGTTATCTAAAAGGAAAGGTGGGAGCAATGGACAAATTAAGATTAGGGTTGCCATACGTATACCAATACATATTAAATACATATATCAAAAAGGCCGACCATATACCAAGGGAGGTCTACTGAACACTGTGTATTAATTTACATGGGAAGATGATCTGTACATGAATAGAGACAGACGATGTACAAATGAACCAGTTTGTGTACATCTAGAACAAATAATACTCTAATCATGAACCTGATTAAGAAAATTAAATTATAACAATGAAGATGATGTACTGAGACATAAACTTCGGGGTTTTTTTCCTGGCACATTCCATTCTAATTGACAACCTAGGAACACGACTTCCAGGAAAGCTCTGCTGCCCCAGTGACCAGATTTAGGAATGGAGAGACGCTGCCGCCGTATGGCCGATTCCCACAACAGCAGCTTTCAACCCAGCGCTAATGGTCGCTAAATATTAACAACACTTGCAAGCCTGAACGTGACACACGCCCTCAAAAAAAATCCTGGGGTCGAAAATCGACCGAAAAATACAAAAGAGGGCAAGGTTTCAAGAAGACAATTTCAAGAGGTATATTTTACAAGCACTTTATTTTTCTTTGTAACAACAACAGCAGCAAAAAGGCGTGGAAAAATGCTCATCGTTAGCTCATCATAAAAGACATGCAGATCCAATCTACAAAAACGTATCAGCTCACACCGGTCAGAATGACCATCAGCAAAATTCTGCAAACAGTAAATGCTGAAGGGGCTGTGGAGAAATGCGTACCCTCATCTCTAAGTGAGACTAAACTGGTAAGAGACACTAATGAAAACGGAATGGAGGTGCCTTTAACAGATCCACATTGAGGTACCATAGGATTCAGCAGGCACACTCCTGGGCCTATGACCTAAGAAGACAGAATCAGACAGACACAGGCAGGCAAAACTGCAGTGCAGCAGTATTACAATAGCCAAGACACGGAAACAACCAAAAAGTCCATCAAAAGATGAATGGAAAAGAAGAACTGGTACACGTACAGGTGGAATATTAGCCAAGGAAAAAAATGAAACAATGCCGTTTGCAGCACCATAGATGAGTCTAGAGGTAATCACAACTTGAAGTAAGGCAGAAAGCGAAGGACACATATCCTATGATATCACTTAATGGGGTTACCTAAAAATGGATACCAATGAAGATTGTTCACAGAGAAAGGCAATCAAAGATTCGATCAACAAACGTATGGTTAGCCAAATGGAAAGGCGTGAGGATGGAATAAATTAGGATACTGCGGTAAACAGGGATATACCAACACATGTGAAATATACAAGCACCAAAGACCTACGGAATACCAAGAGAAGACGGCTCAACAGCGTGTCATAACCCACATGGGAAATGGATCCGAAGATGAACAGATATATGTATATGTGTAAAAGAACCCCATCTTACACACTTAGAACAAACAAAACATTGTGATCAAATTTGCTGTGATAAGAAATAAAAATTAAATTAAGAAAACCAACAAGAAGGAATGAGACATAAACGTATGGGGGTTTTCCCTGGCACATTCCATTCTAATTTACAAGTTGGAACATTACACCCAGGAAGGCTCTTTGGCCCTAGTTAACCAGTTCTGGGGATGGAGAAATGCCGCAGCCTTGTGACCGTCTCCTGCAAAAGCAGCCTTAAACACCGTGCTAAGGGTCACTTGATATTCACAAGAACTGCAGCTCAGTAAATGACACCTGCCCTCAAAAAAATATCCTGGATTCGAATATCGACGAAAACATTCAAAAGAGGGCAACCTTTCAAGAAGACAATTTCAAGAGGCATATTTAACTCACATTTTTTTCTTTTCTTTCTTTTTTATTTTTGTTTAACCAAAAAGGCCCTGGAAGAAGCTCAACATCAGGAATTAATAAAGACATGCAAATGCAATCTACAAAAACTTTTACCTGACAACAGTCAGAATGATCATCAGCAAAAAACCTCTAAACAATAAATGGTCAAGGGGTTTTAGAGACCTGTGTACCCTCTAGCTGCTGGTGGGATGTCAAAAGGTAACAGCCAGTAATGAGAACAGAAAGGAGGCGCGTTTGAAGGAAAAAACTGGGCTACCATATGATCTGGTAGGCCCACTACTGGGCCTATCACCCGGGAAGACCAGAATCAAAAAGACACAGGCCGACAATCTTACACTGCAGCACTATGTACCCTAGGCAAGACTTGAAACAACCAAAATGTCCATCAACAGATGAATGCACAAAGAAGAAGTGGTCCACGTACACAATGGAATATTACTCCGATAAAAAATATAAACTAAATACAAAAAACAAACATAAGTAAGGAGACATAAGCTTTGGGGGTTTATCCGGGCACATTCCACTCGAATGTACAACCAAGGAACACTACTTCCAGGAAGGTGCGGTTTCCCTAGTAACCAGAGTGGGGAATGTAGAAATGCTGCGGCCCTGTGGCCGTTTGCCGCAACAGCAGTTTCAAAGCCTGTGCTAAAGGACACTTCATATTCACAAGGACTGCAGGGCTATACATGACACCTGCCAACAAAATGTGCTGAGGGAGGTAATGGCCAAAAAAATTCAAAATATGGCACATACTTCAAGAAGCCATTTGAATAGGTAAGCTGTACTCACTCTTTAAAAAGCAAAAAAAAAAACAAAAAAAAAAACATGGCTATAAGCTCCATATAAGGAATTACAAGACATATGCAAATCCAGCCACAAAAAGGTATCAGCTCACACCGGTCAGAATGACCATCAGCAAAAAAATACAAACAATAAATGCTGAAGAGGTTGCGAAGAAATGCATGCCCTCGACTGTAAGTGGCTCGTAAACTGGTAAGTGCCACGAAGGAAAACAGAAGGGAGCTGCCTTTAAAAGGTAAACACGGAGATACCATATGATCCCGCAGGCCCACTCCTTGGCCTATAACCTAGGAAGACAGAAATGGAAAGGCACGAGCAGGCAAAACTGCACTGCAGCAGTATTACTATAGCCAAGACACGGAAACAACCAAAAAGTCCATCAAGAGACGAATGGACAAAGAAGAACCGGTACGTGTACAGATGGAATAGTAGCCACGGAAGAAAAATGAAACAATGCACTTTGCAGAACCATAGATGACTCTGGAGGTCATCACACAACTTGAAGTCAGACAGAAAGCGAAAGACACATATCCTAGGATATCAATTATAGGTGTTACCTAAAAATTGATACCAATGAAGATATTTCCACAGAGAAAGGCAATCACAGATTTATTCAACAAACTTATGGTTAACCCACTGGAAATTTGTGAAGATTGGATACATTAGGATATCGGGGTTAACAGAGATATACAAACACACGTGAAATATATAATCACCAAAGACCTCCGGAATTCCAAAAGAAGACTACTCAACACTGTGTCATAACCTACATGGCACACGGATCCCAAGATGAATACATATATGTATAGGTGTCAAGCAAACACATCTTGCACACCTAGAACAAACAAAACATTATAATCAAATTTGCTGTGATAAAACATAAAAATTAAATTAAAAAGAACGAACAAGAAGTAATGAGGCATACAATTATAGGGGTTCTTCCTGGCTCATTCCATTCTAACTTACAACCTTGGAACACAGCTTCCAGGAAGGCTCTGTTGACCTAGTAACCAGATTTGAGAATGGAGAAATCCTGCAGCATTTTGGCCTTCCTGCAACAGCAGTTTTAAACCAAGTGCTAATGGTCAGTTAAAAGTCACCTTCATTGCAGGCCTGTAAATGACACCTGCCCTCAAAAAAAATTCTGGGGTCGAAAATCGACCCAAAAATTCAAAAGAGGGCAAGCTTTCAAGAAGAGAATTTCAAGAGGCATATTTTACACACATTTTGTCTTTTCTCTCTTTTCTGTTTTTTTTTTCCTTTAACCAAAAAAAGGGCATGGAAAAATGCTCAACATCAGAAGTTAATAAAGACATGCAAATCCCATCTATCAAAACGTTCACCTCACAACAGTCAGAATGATCATCAGCAAAACAGTCCACAAACAATACATGCTGAAGGGGTTTTAGAGAACTGTGCTGTGGACCCTCTAGCTGCTGGTGGGATGTAAACTGGTTACAGCCAGTAGTTAGAACAGAATGAACGTGCGTTTCAAGGTAAAAATTGAGCTACCATACGAACTGGTAAGCCCACTACCGGGCCTAGCACCTGAGAAGACCACAATCCAAAAGACACCGGCTGGCAATCCTACACTGCAGTAATATTTACCACAGCCAACACTTGGAAGCAACCAAAATAGCCATCAATAGATGAACGCACCAGAAGCACTGGTCCATGTACACAATGGAATAGTAGACATGGAAAAGCCTGAAACAGTGCTGTTTGTACCACCATAGAAGGACCGAGGTATAATCACACCACTGGAAGTAAGAAAGAACCCGAAAGAAAGATATCCTATGATGTCACTTACAGGTGTGACCTAAAAAATGATACCCATGAACTTATTTCCAAGAAAAGGACACTCATGGATTAAGAAATCAAAATTATGTTTCACCAAATGGAAAGGTGGGAGGAATGGATACATTAGGTTAAGGGGGTGACAGACCTAAACTAATATATATGAAACATATAATCACCAAAGGCCTATGGAATACCAGGAGAGGTCCACTCAACACTCTGTAATAACGTCCATGGGAAAGGATCCAAAGATGAATACATAGATAGATAGACATAATGAACCAGATTCTGTACACCCAGAACATACACAACATTATTATCAAATTGGCTCTGATAAAAAATAAACATAAAATTTAAAAAACAAACAAGAAGTAAGGAGATATAAGCGGTTGGGGGTTTGCCTTGGCACATTCCCCTCTAATTTACAGCCTACTGAACCGATTTCCAGGAAGGCTCTGTTGCCCAACTACCCTGAGATTTAAATGCAGAAATTTTGCCACCTTGTGGCCCTTTCCCACAAGAGCGGCTTTAAGCCACAGCTAACGGTCACTTACTATTCACAAGGACTCAGGGCTGTAAAGGACCCCTGCCCTCCAAAAAATGTTCCGAGGTAGGGAATGGCCAAAAAAACTCAAAAGAGAGCAAAGATTTCGAGGAGATCGTATGAGAGGCAAGTTTTACACACACTTTTTTTTTTTAAAAAAAGAAAATGGATAAAAGGTCAACATCAGGAATTATTACACTCATGCAAATCTAATCTACGAAAAGGTTTCGACACACACCAGTCGAACGACCGTCAGCAAAATGCCTACGAACAATAAATGCTGAAGAGGTTTTAGAGAACTGTGTACCCTCTAGCTGCCGGTGAGATGTAAAGTGGCAAGGGCCAATAATGAGAACAGAAAGGAACTGCGTTTCAAAGTAAAGACTGAGGGACCATTCAATCCAGCAGGCCCACCGCTGGGCCTTTCACCTGAGAAGACCAGAGTCGAGAAGACACAGGCTGGCAAAGGTGCACTGACGCAGTATTCACAAAAGCCAAGACGTGGAAGCAACCAAAATGTCCATCAACAGAGGAACGGACAAAGAAGAAGTGGTCCATGTACACAGTGGAATATTAGCCGTGGAAAACAATGACACACTGCTCTTTGCAGCACCATAGATGATCCTGGAGATTATCCCGGAACATGAGGTCAGTCGGAACGCAAAAGACAAATATCTTTTGATGTCATTTGTAGGTGTTATCTAACAACTGACACAAATGAACTTATTTCCACAGAGAAAGACACTCACAGACTTAGAAAACAACTCTGGTTATCTAAAAGGAAAGGTGGGAGCAATGGACAAATTAAGATTAGGGTTGCCATACGTATACCAATACATATTAAATACATATATCAAAAAGGCCGACCATATACCAAGGGAGGTCTACTGAACACTGTGTATTAATTTACATGGGAAGATGATCTGTACATGAATAGAGACAGACGATGTACAAATGAACCAGTTTGTGTACATCTAGAACAAATAATACTCTAATCATGAACCTGATTAAGAAAATTAAATTATAACAATGAAGATGATGTACTGAGACATAAACTTCGGGGTTTTTTTCCTGGCACATTCCATTCTAATTGACAACCTAGGAACACGACTTCCAGGAAAGCTCTGCTGCCCCAGTGACCAGATTTAGGAATGGAGAGACGCTGCCGCCGTATGGCCGATTCCCACAACAGCAGCTTTCAACCCAGCGCTAATGGTCGCTAAATATTAACAACACTTGCAAGCCTGAACGTGACACACGCCCTCAAAAAAAATCCTGGGGTCGAAAATCGACCGAAAAATACAAAAGAGGGCAAGGTTTCAAGAAGACAATTTCAAGAGGTATATTTTACAAGCACTTTATTTTTCTTTGTAACAACAACAGCAGCAAAAAGGCGTGGAAAAATGCTCATCGTTAGCTCATCATAAAAGACATGCAGATCCAATCTACAAAAACGTATCAGCTCACACCGGTCAGAATGACCATCAGCAAAATTCTGCAAACAGTAAATGCTGAAGGGGCTGTGGAGAAATGCGTACCCTCATCTCTAAGTGAGACTAAACTGGTAAGAGACACTAATGAAAACGGAATGGAGGTGCCTTTAACAGATCCACATTGAGGTACCATAGGATTCAGCAGGCACACTCCTGGGCCTATGACCTAAGAAGACAGAATCAGACAGACACAGGCAGGCAAAACTGCAGTGCAGCAGTATTACAATAGCCAAGACACGGAAACAACCAAAAAGTCCATCAAAAGATGAATGGAAAAGAAGAACTGGTACACGTACAGGTGGAATATTAGCCAAGGAAAAAAATGAAACAATGCCGTTTGCAGCACCATAGATGAGTCTAGAGGTAATCACAACTTGAAGTAAGGCAGAAAGCGAAGGACACATATCCTATGATATCACTTAATGGGGTTACCTAAAAATGGATACCAATGAAGATTGTTCACAGAGAAAGGCAATCAAAGATTCGATCAACAAACGTATGGTTAGCCAAATGGAAAGGCGTGAGGATGGAATAAATTAGGATACTGCGGTAAACAGGGATATACCAACACATGTGAAATATACAAGCACCAAAGACCTACGGAATACCAAGAGAAGACGGCTCAACAGCGTGTCATAACCCACATGGGAAATGGATCCGAAGATGAACAGATATATGTATATGTGTAAAAGAACCCCATCTTACACACTTAGAACAAACAAAACATTGTGATCAAATTTGCTGTGATAAGAAATAAAAATTAAATTAAGAAAACCAACAAGAAGGAATGAGACATAAACGTATGGGGGTTTTCCCTGGCACATTCCATTCTAATTTACAAGTTGGAACATTACACCCAGGAAGGCTCTTTGGCCCTAGTTAACCAGTTCTGGGGATGGAGAAATGCCGCAGCCTTGTGACCGTCTCCTGCAAAAGCAGCCTTAAACACCGTGCTAAGGGTCACTTGATATTCACAAGAACTGCAGCTCAGTAAATGACACCTGCCCTCAAAAAAATATCCTGGATTCGAATATCGACGAAAACATTCAAAAGAGGGCAACCTTTCAAGAAGACAATTTCAAGAGGCATATTTAACTCACATTTTTTTCTTTTCTTTCTTTTTTATTTTTGTTTAACCAAAAAGGCCCTGGAAGAAGCTCAACATCAGGAATTAATAAAGACATGCAAATGCAATCTACAAAAACTTTTACCTGACAACAGTCAGAATGATCATCAGCAAAAAACCTCTAAACAATAAATGGTCAAGGGGTTTTAGAGACCTGTGTACCCTCTAGCTGCTGGTGGGATGTCAAAAGGTAACAGCCAGTAATGAGAACAGAAAGGAGGTGCGTTTGAAGGAAAAAACTGGGCTACCATATGATCTGGTAGGCCCACTACTGGGCCTATCACCCGAGAAGACCAGAATCAAAAAGACACAGGCCGACAATCCTACACTGCAGCACTATGTACCCTAGGCAAGACTTGAAACAACCAAAATGTCCATCAACAGATGAATGCACAAAGAAGAAGTGGTCCACGTACACAATGGAATATTACTCCGATAAAAAATATAAACTAAATACAAAAAACAAACATAAGTAAGGAGACATAAGCTTTGGGGGTTTATCCGGGCACATTCCACTCGAATGTACAACCAAGGAACACTACTTCCAGGAAGGTACGGTTTCCCTAGTAACCAGAGTGGGGAATGTAGAAATGCTGCGGCCCTGTGGCCGTTTGCCGCAACAGCAGTTTGAAAGCCTGTGCTAAAGGACACTTCATATTCACAAGGACTGCAGGGCTATACATGACACCTGCCAACAAAATGTGCTGAGGGAGGTAATGGCCAAAAAAATTCAAAATATGGCACATACTTCAAGAAGCCATTTGAATAGGTAAGCTGTACTCACTCTTTAAAAAGCAAAAAAAAAAACAAAAAAAAAACATGGCTATAAGCTCCATATAAGGAATTACAAGACATATGCAAATCCAGCCACAAAAAGGTATCAGCTCACACCGGTCAGAATGACCATCAGCAAAAAAATACAAACAATAAATGCTGAAGAGGTTGCGAAGAAATGCATGCCCTCGACTGTAAGTGGCTCGTAAACTGGTAAGTGCCACGAAGGAAAACAGAAGGGAGCTGCCTTTAAAAGGTAAACACGGAGATACCATATGATCCCGCAGGCCCACTCCTTGGCCTATAACCTAGGAAGACAGAAATGGAAAGGCACGAGCAGGCAAAACTGCACTGCAGCAGTATTACAATAGCCAAGACACGGAAACAACCAAAAAGTCCATCAAGAGACGAATGGACAAAGAAGAACCGGTACGTGTACAGATGGAATAGTAGCCACGGAAGAAAAATGAAACAATGCACTTTGCAGAACCATAGATGACTCTGGAGGTCATCACACAACTTGAAGTCAGACAGAAAGCGAAAGACACATATCCTAGGATATCAATTATAGGTGTTACCTAAAAATTGATACCAATGAAGATATTTCCACAGAGAAAGGCAATCACAGATTTATTCAACAAACTTATGGTTAACCCACTGGAAATTTGTGAAGATTGGATACATTAGGATATCGGGGTTAACAGAGATATACAAACACACGTGAAATATATAATCACCAAAGACCTCCGGAATTCCAAAAGAAGACTACTCAACACCGTGTCATAACCTACATGGCACACGGATCCCAAGATGAATACATATATGTATAGGTGTCAAGCAAACACATCTTGCACACCTAGAACAAACAAAACATTATAATCAAATTTGCTGTGATAAAACATAAAAATTAAATTAAAAAGAACGAACAAGAAGTAATGAGGCATACAATTATAGGGGTTCTTCCTGGCTCATTCCATTCTAACTTACAACCTTGGAACACAGCTTCCAGGAAGGCTCTGTTGACCTAGTAACCAGATTTGAGAATGGAGAAATCCTGCAGCATTTTGGCCTTCCTGCAACAGCAGTTTTAAACCAAGTGCTAATGGTCAGTTAAAAGTCACCTTCATTGCAGGCCTGTAAATGACACCTGCCCTCAAAAAAAATTCTGGGGTCGAAAATCGACCCAAAAATTCAAAAGAGGGCAAGCTTTCAAGAAGAGAATTTCAAGAGGCATATTTTACACACATTTTGTCTCTTTTCTCTCTTTTCTGTTTTTTTTTTCCTTTAACCAAAAAAAGGGCATGGAAAAATGCTCAACATCAGAAGTTAATAAAGACATGCAAATCCCATCTATCAAAACGTTCACCTCACAACAGTCAGAATGATCATCAGCAAAACAGTCCACAAACAATACATGCTGAAGGGGTTTTAGAGAACTGTGCTGTGGACCCTCTAGCTGCTGGTGGGATGTAAACTGGTTACAGCCAGTAGTTAGAACAGAATGAACGTGCGTTTCAAGGTAAAAATTGAGCTACCATACGAACTGGTAAGCCCACTACCGGGCCTAGCACCTGAGAAGACCACAATCCAAAAGACACCGGCTGGCAATCCTACACTGCAGTAATATTTACCACAGCCAACACTTGGAAGCAACCAAAATAGCCATCAATAGATGAACGCACCAGAAGCACTGGTCCATGTACACAATGGAATAGTAGACATGGAAAAGCCTGAAACAGTGCTGTTTGTACCACCATAGAAGGACCGAGGTATAATCACACCACTGGAAGTAAGAAAGAACCCGAAAGAAAGATATCCTATGATGTCACTTACAGGTGTGACCTAAAAAATGATACCCATGAACTTATTTCCAAGAAAAGGACACTCATGGATTAAGAAATCAAAATTATGTTTCACCAAATGGAAAGGTGGGAGGAATGGATACATTAGGTTAAGGGGGTGACAGACCTAAACTAATATATATGAAACATATAATCACCAAAGGCCTATGGAATACCAGGAGAGGTCCACTCAACACTCTGTAATAACGTCCATGGGAAAGGATCCAAAGATGAATACATAGATAGATAGACATAATGAACCAGATTCTGTACACCCAGAACATACACAACATTATTATCAAATTGGCTCTGATAAAAAATAAACATAAAATTTAAAAAACAAACAAGAAGTAAGGAGATATAAGCGGTTGGGGGTTTGCCTTGGCACATTCCCCTCTAATTTACAGCCTACTGAACCGATTTCCAGGAAGGCTCTGTTGCCCAACTACCCTGAGATTTAAATGCAGAAATTTTGCCACCTTGTGGCCCTTTCCCACAAGAGCGGCTTTAAGCCACAGCTAACGGTCACTTACTATTCACAAGGACTCAGGGCTGTAAAGGACCCCTGCCCTCCAAAAAATGTTCCGAGGTAGGGAATGGCCAAAAAAACTCAAAAGAGAGCAAAGATTTCGAGGAGATCGTATGAGAGGCAAGTTTTACACACACTTTTTTTTTTTTTTAAAAAAAGAAAATGGATAAACGGTCAACATCAGGAATTATTACACTCATGCAAATCTAATCTACGAAAAGGTTTCGACACACACCAGTCGAACGACCGTCAGCAAAATGCCTACGAACAATAAATGCTGAAGAGGTTTTAGAGAACTGTGTACCCTCTAGCTGCCGGTGAGATGTAAAGTGGCAAGGGCCAATAATGAGAACAGAAAGGAACTGCGTTTCAAAGTAAAGACTGAGGGACCATTCAATCCAGCAGGCCCACCGCTGGGCCTTTCACCTGAGAAGACCAGAGTCGAGAAGACACAGGCTGGCAAAGGTGCACTGACGCAGTATTCACAAAAGCCAAGACGTGGAAGCAACCAAAATGTCCATGAACAGAGGAACGGACAAAGAAGAAGTGGTCCATGTACACAGTGGAATATTAGCCGTGGAAAACAATGACACACTGCTCTTTGCAGCACCATAGATGATCCTGGAGATTATCCCGCAACATGAGGTCAGTCGGAACGCAAAAGACAAATATCTTTTGATGTCATTTGTAGGTGTTATCTAACAACTGACACAAATGAACTTATTTCCACAGAGAAAGACACTCACAGACTTAGAAAACAACTCTGGTTATCTAAAAGGAAAGGTGGGAGCAATGGACAAATTAAGATTAGGGTTGCCATACGTATACCAATACACATTAAATACATATATCAAAAAGACCGACCATATACCAAGGGAGGTCTACTGAACACTGTGTATTAATTTACATGGGAAGATGATCTGTACATGAATAGAGACAGACGATGTACAAATGAACCAGTTTGTGTACATCTAGAACAAATAATACTCTAATCATGAACCTGATTAAGAAAATTAAATTATAACAATGAAGATGATGTACTGAGACATAAACTTCGGGGTTTTTTTCCTGGCACATTCCATTCTAATTGACAACCTAGGAACACGACTTCCAGGAAAGCTCTGCTGCCCCAGTGACCAGATTTAGGAATGGAGAGACGCTGCCGCCGTATGGCCGATTCCCACAACAGCAGCTTTCAACCCAGCGCTAATGGTCGCTAAATATTAACAACACTTGCAAGCCTGAACGTGACACACGCCCTCAAAAAAAATCCTGGGGTCGAAAATCGACCGAAAAATACAAAAGAGGGCAAGGTTTCAAGAAGACAATTTCAAGAGGTATATTTTACAAGCACTTTATTTTTCTTTGTAACAACAACAGCAGCAAAAAGGCGTGGAAAAATGCTCATCGTTAGCTCATCATAAAAGACATGCAGATCCAATCTACAAAAACGTATCAGCTCACACCGGTCAGAATGACCATCAGCAAAATTCTGCAAACAGTAAATGCTGAAGGGGCTGTGGAGAAATGCGTACCCTCATCTCTAAGTGAGACTAAACTGGTAAGAGACACTAATGAAAACGGAATGGAGGTGCCTTTAACAGATCCACATTGAGGTACCATAGGATTCAGCAGGCACACTCCTGGGCCTATGACCTAAGAAGACAGAATCAGACAGACACAGGCAGGCAAAACTGCAGTGCAGCAGTATTACAATAGCCAAGACACGGAAACAACCAAAAAGTCCATCAAAAGATGAATGGAAAAGAAGAACTGGTACACGTACAGGTGGAATATTAGCCAAGGAAAAAAATGAAACAATGCCGTTTGCAGCACCATAGATGAGTCTAGAGGTAATCACAACTTGAAGTAAGGCAGAAAGCGAAGGACACATATCCTATGATATCACTTAATGGGGTTACCTAAAAATGGATACCAATGAAGATTGTTCACAGAGAAAGGCAATCAAAGATTCGATCAACAAACGTATGGTTAGCCAAATGGAAAGGCGTGAGGATGGAATAAATTAGGATACTGCGGTAAACAGGGATATACCAACACATGTGAAATATACAAGCACCAAAGACCTACGGAATACCAAGAGAAGACGGCTCAACAGCGTGTCATAACCCACATGGGAAATGGATCCGAAGATGAACAGATATATGTATATGTGTAAAAGAACCCCATCTTACACACTTAGAACAAACAAAACATTGTGATCAAATTTGCTGTGATAACAAATAAAAATTAAATTAAGAAAACCAACAAGAAGGAATGAGACATAAACGTATGGGGGTTTTCCCTGGCACATTCCATTCTAATTTACAAGTTGGAACATTACACCCAGGAAGGCTCTTTGGCCCTAGTTAACCAGTTCTGGGGATGGAGAAATGCCGCAGCCTTGTGACCGTCTCCTGCAAAAGCAGCCTTAAACACCGTGCTAAGGGTCACTTGATATTCACAAGAACTGCAGCTCAGTAAATGACACCTGCCCTCAAAAAAATATCCTGGATTCGAATATCGACGAAAACATTCAAAAGAGGGCAACCTTTCAAGAAGACAATTTCAAGAGGCATATTTAACTCACATTTTTTTCTTTTCTTTCTTTTTTATTTTTGTTTAACCAAAAAGGCCCTGGAAAAAGCTCAACATCAGGAATTAATAAAGACATGCAAATGCAATCTACAAAAACTTTTACCTGACAACAGTCAGAATGATCATCAGCAAAAAACCTCTAAACAGTAAATGGTCAAGGGGTTTTAGAGACCTCTGTACCCTCTAGCTGCTGGTGGGATGTCAAAAGGTAACAGCCAGTAATGAGAACAGAAAGGAGGTGCGTTTGAAGGAAAAAACTGGGCTACCATATGATCTGGTAGGCCCACTACTGGGCCTATCACCCGAGAAGACCAGAATCAAAAAGACACAGGCCGACAATCCTACACTGCAGCACTATGTACCCTAGGCAAGACTTGAAACAACCAAAATGTCCATCAACAGATGAATGCACAAAGAAGAAGTGGTCCACGTACACAATGGAATATTACTCCGATAAAAAATATAAACTAAATACAAAAAACAAACATAAGTAAGGAGACATAAGCTTTGGGGGTTTATCCGGGCACATTCCACTTGAATGTACAACCAAGGAACACTACTTCCAGGAAGGTACGGTTTCCCTAGTAACCAGAGTGGGGAATGTAGAAATGCTGCGGCCCTGTGGCCGTTTGCCGCAACAGCAGTTTGAAAGCCTGTGCTAAAGGACACTTCATATTCACAAGGACTGCAGGGCTATACATGACACCTGCCAACAAAATGTGCTGAGGGAGGTAATGGCCAAAAAAATTCAAAATATGGCACATACTTCAAGAAGCCATTTGAATAGGTAAGCTGTACTCACTCTTTAAAAAGCAAAAAAAAAAACAAAAAAAAAACATGGCTATAAGCTCCATATAAGGAATTACAAGACATATGCAAATCCAGCCACAAAAAGGTATCAGCTCACACCGGTCAGAATGACCATCAGCAAAAAAATACAAACAATAAATGCTGAAGAGGTTGCGAAGAAATGCATGCCCTCGACTGTAAGTGGCTCGTAAACTGGTAAGTGCCACGAAGGAAAACAGAAGGGAGCTGCCTTTAAAAGGTAAACACGGAGATACCATATGATCCCGCAGGCCCACTCCTTGGCCTATAACCTAGGAAGACAGAAATGGAAAGGCACGAGCAGGCAAAACTGCACTGCAGCAGTATTACAATAGCCAAGACACGGAAACAACCAAAAAGTCCATCAAGAGACGAATGGACAAAGAAGAACCGGTACGTGTACAGATGGAATAGTAGCCACGGAAGAAAAATGAAACAATGCACTTTGCAGAACCATAGATGACTCTGGAGGTCATCACACAACTTGAAGTCAGACAGAAAGCGAAAGACACATATCCTAGGATATCAATTATAGGTGTTACCTAAAAATTGATACCAATGAAGATATTTCCACAGAGAAAGGCAATCACAGATTTATTCAACAAACTTATGGTTAACCCACTGGAAATTTGTGAAGATTGGATACATTAGGATATCGGGGTTAACAGAGATATACAAACACACGTGAAATATATAATCACCAAAGACCTCCGGAATTCCAAAAGAAGACTACTCAACACCGTGTCATAACCTACATGGCACACGGATCCCAAGATGAATACATATATGTATAGGTGTCAAGCAAACACATCTTGCACACCTAGAACAAACAAAACATTATAATCAAATTTGCTGTGATAAAACATAAAAATTAAATTAAAAAGAACGAACAAGAAGTAATGAGGCATACAATTATAGGGGTTCTTCCTGGCTCATTCCATTCTAACTTACAACCTTGGAACACAGCTTCCAGGAAGGCTCTGTTGACCTAGTAACCAGATTTGAGAATGGAGAAATCCTGCAGCATTTTGGCCTTCCTGCAACAGCAGTTTTAAACCAAGTGCTAATGGTCAGTTAAAAGTCACCTTCATTGCAGGCCTGTAAATGACACCTGCCCTCAAAAAAAATTCTGGGGTCGAAAATCGACCCAAAAATTCAAAAGAGGGCAAGCTTTCAAGAAGAGAATTTCAAGAGGCATATTTTACACACATTTTGTCTTTTCTCTCTTTTCTGTTTTTTTTTTCCTTTAACCAAAAAAAGGGCATGGAAAAATGCTCAACATCAGAAGTTAATAAAGACATGCAAATCCCATCTATCAAAACGTTCACCTCACAACAGTCAGAATGATCATCAGCAAAACAGTCCACAAACAATACATGCTGAAGGGGTTTTAGAGAACTGTGCTGTGGACCCTCTAGCTGCTGGTGGGATGTAAACTGGTTACAGCCAGTAGTTAGAACAGAATGAACGTGCGTTTCAAGGTAAAAATTGAGCTACCATACGAACTGGTAAGCCCACTACCGGGCCTAGCACCTGAGAAGACCACAATCCAAAAGACACCGGCTGGCAATCCTACACTGCAGTAATATTTACCACAGCCAACACTTGGAAGCAACCAAAATAGCCATCAATAGATGAACGCACCAGAAGCACTGGTCCATGTACACAATGGAATAGTAGACATGGAAAAGCCTGAAACAGTGCTGTTTGTACCACCATAGAAGGACCGAGGTATAATCACACCACTGGAAGTAAGAAAGAACCCGAAAGAAAGATATCCTATGATGTCACTTACAGGTGTGACCTAAAAAATGATACCCATGAACTTATTTCCAAGAAAAGGACACTCATGGATTAAGAAATCAAAATTATGTTTCACCAAATGGAAAGGTGGGAGGAATGGATACATTAGGTTATGGGGGCGACAGACCTAAACTAATATATATGAAACATATAATCACCAAAGGCCTATGGAATACCAGGAGAGGTCCACTCAACACTCTGTAATAACGTCCATGGGAAAGGATCCAAAGATGAATACATAGATAGATAGACATAATGAACCAGATTCTGTACACCCAGAACATACACAACATTATTATCAAATTGGCTCTGATAAAAAATAAACATAAATTTAAAAAACAAACAAGAAGTAAGGAGATATAAGCGGTTGGGGGTTTGCCTTGGCACATTCCCCTCTAATTTACAGCCTACTAGAACGATTTCCAGGAAGGCTCTGTTGCCCAACTACCCTGAGATTTAAATGCAGAAATTTTGCCACCTTGTGGCCCTTTCCCACAAGAGCGGCTTTAAGCCACAGCTAACGGTCACTTACTATTCACAAGGACTCAGGGCTGTAAAGGACCCCTGCCCTCCAAAAAATGTTCCAAGGTAGGGAATGGCCAAAAAAACTCAAAAGAGAGCAAAGATTTCGAGGAGATCGTATGAGAGGCAAGTTTTACACACACTTTTTTTTTTTAAAAAAAAGAAAATGGATAAAAGGTCAACATCAGGAATTATTACACTCATGCAAATCTAATCTACGAAAAGGTTTCGACACACACCAGTCGAACGACCGTCAGCAAAATGCCTACGAACAATAAATGCTGAAGAGGTTTTAGAGAACTGTGTACCCTCTAGCTGCCGGTGAGATGTAAAGTGGCAAGAGCCAATAATGAGAACAGAAAGGAACTGCGTTTCAAAGTAAAGACTGAGGGACCATTCAATCCAGCAGGCCCACCGCTGGGCCTTTCACCTGAGAAGACCAGAGTCGAGAAGACACAGGCTGGCAAAGGTGCACTGACGCAGTATTCACAAAAGCCAAGACGTGGAAGCAACCAAAATGTCCATCAACAGAGGAACGGACAAAGAAGAAGTGGTCCATGTACACAGTGGAATATTAGCCGTGGAAAACAATGACACACTGCTCCTTGCAGCACCATAGATGATCCTGGAGATTATCCCGGAACATTGAGGTCAGTCGGAACGCAAAAGACAAATATCTTTTGATGTCATTTGTAGGTGTTATCTAACAACTGACACAAATGAACTTATTTCCACAGAGAAAGACACTCACAGACTTAGAAAACAACTATGGTTATCTAAAAGGAAAGGTGGGAGCAATGGACAAATTAAGATTAGGGTTGCCATACGTATACCAATACATATTAAATACATATATCAAAAAGACCGACCATATACCAAGGGAGGTCTACTGAACACTGTGTATTAATTTACATGGGAAGATGATCTGTACATGAATAGAGACAGACGATGTACAAATGAACCAGTCTGTGTACATCTAGAACAAATAATATTCTAATCATGAACCTGATTAAGAAAATTATAACAATGAAGATGATGTACTGAGACATAAACTTCGGGGTGTTTTTCCTGGCACATTCCATTCTAATTGACAACCTAGGAACACGACTTCCAGGAAAGCTCTGCTGCCCCAGTGACCAGATTTAGGAATGGAGAGACGCTGCCGCCGTATGGCCGATTCCCACAACAGCAGCTTTCAACCCAGCGCTAATGGTCGCTAAATATTAACAACACTTGCAAGCCTGAACGTGACACACGCCCTCAAAAAAAATCCTGGGGTCGAAAATGGACCGAAAAATACAAAAGAGGGCAAGGTTTCAAGAAGACAATTTCAAGAGGTATATTTTACAAGCACTTTATTTTTCTTTGTAACAACAACAGCAGCAAAAAGGCGTGGAAAAATGCTCATCGTTAGCTCATCATAAAAGACATGCAGATCCAATCTACAAAAACGTATCAGCTCACACCGGTCAGAATGACCATCAGCAAAATTCTGCAAACAGTAAATGCTGAAGGGGCTGTGGAGAAATGCGTACCCTCATCTCTAAGTGAGACTAAACTGGTAAGAGACACTAATGAAAACGGAATGGAGGTGCCTTTAACAGATCCACATTGAGGTACCATAGGATTCAGCAGGCACACTCCTGGGCCTATGACCTAAGAAGACAGAATCAGACAGACACAGGCAGGCAAAACTGCAGTGCAGCAGTATTACAATAGCCAAGACACGGAAACAACCAAAAAGTCCATCAAAAGATGAATGGAAAAGAAGAACTGGTACACGTACAGGTGGAATATTAGCCAAGGAAAAAAATGAAACAATGCCGTTTGCAGCACCATAGATGAGTCTAGAGGTAATCACAACTTGAAGTAAGGCAGAAAGCGAAGGACACATATCCTATGATATCACTTAATGGGGTTACCTAAAAATGGATACCAATGAAGATTGTTCACAGAGAAAGGCAATCAAAGATTCGATCAACAAACGTATGGTTAGCCAAATGGAAAGGCGTGAGGATGGAATAAATTAGGATACTGCGGTAAACAGGGATATACCAACACATGTGAAATATACAAGCACCAAAGACCTACGGAATACCAAGAGAAGACGGCTCAACAGCGTGTCATAACCCACATGGGAAATGGATCCGAAGATGAACAGATATATGTATATGTGTAAAAGAACCCCATCTTACACACTTAGAACAAACAAAACATTGTGATCAAATTTGCTGTGATAACAAATAAAAATTAAATTAAGAAAACCAACAAGAAGGAATGAGACATAAACGTATGGGGGTTTTCCCTGGCACATTCCATTCTAATTTACAAGTTGGAACATTACACCCAGGAAGGCTCTTTGGCCCTAGTTAACCAGTTCTGGGGATGGAGAAATGCCGCAGCCTTGTGACCGTCTCCTGCAAAAGCAGCCTTAAACACCGTGCTAAGGGTCACTTGATATTCACAAGAACTGCAGCTCAGTAAATGACACCTGCCCTCAAAAAAATATCCTGGATTCGAATATCGACGAAAACATTCAAAAGAGGGCAACCTTTCAAGAAGACAATTTCAAGAGGCATATTTAACTCACATTTTTTTCTTTTCTTTCTTTTTTATTTTTGTTTAACCAAAAAGGCCCTGGAAAAAGCTCAACATCAGGAATTAATAAAGACATGCAAATGCAATCTACAAAAACTTTTACCTGACAACAGTCAGAATGATCATCAGCAAAAAACCTCTAAACAGTAAATGGTCAAGGGGTTTTAGAGACCTCTGTACCCTCTAGCTGCTGGTGGGATGTCAAAAGGTAACAGCCAGTAATGAGAACAGAAAGGAGGTGCGTTTGAAGGAAAAAACTGGGCTACCATATGATCTGGTAGGCCCACTACTGGGCCTATCACCCGAGAAGACCAGAATCAAAAAGACACAGGCCGACAATCCTACACTGCAGCACTATGTACCCTAGGCAAGACTTGAAACAACCAAAATGTCCATCAACAGATGAATGCACAAAGAAGAAGTGGTCCACGTACACAATGGAATATTACTCCGATAAAAAATATAAACTAAATACAAAAAACAAACATAAGTAAGGAGACATAAGCTTTGGGGGTTTATCCGGGCACATTCCACTTGAATGTACAACCAAGGAACACTACTTCCAGGAAGGTACGGTTTCCCTAGTAACCAGAGTGGGGAATGTAGAAATGCTGCGGCCCTGTGGCCGTTTGCCGCAACAGCAGTTTGAAAGCCTGTGCTAAAGGACACTTCATATTCACAAGGACTGCAGGGCTATACATGACACCTGCCAACAAAATGTGCTGAGGGAGGTAATGGCCAAAAAAATTCAAAATATGGCACATACTTCAAGAAGCCATTTGAATAGGTAAGCTGTACTCACTCTTTAAAAAGCAAAAAAAAAAAACAAAAAAAAAACATGGCTATAAGCTCCATATAAGGAATTACAAGACATATGCAAATCCAGCCACAAAAAGGTATCAGCTCACACCGGTCAGAATGACCATCAGCAAAAAAATACAAACAATAAATGCTGAAGAGGTTGCGAAGAAATGCATGCCCTCGACTGTAAGTGGCTCGTAAACTGGTAAGTGCCACGAAGGAAAACAGAAGGGAGCTGCCTTTAAAAGGTAAACACGGAGATACCATATGATCCCGCAGGCCCACTCCTTGGCCTATAACCTAGGAAGACAGAAATGGAAAGGCACGAGCAGGCAAAACTGCACTGCAGCAGTATTACAATAGCCAAGACACGGAAACAACCAAAAAGTCCATCAAGAGACGAATGGACAAAGAAGAACCGGTACGTGTACAGATGGAATAGTAGCCACGGAAGAAAAATGAAACAATGCACTTTGCAGAACCATAGATGACTCTGGAGGTCATCACACAACTTGAAGTCAGACAGAAAGCGAAAGACACATATCCTAGGATATCAATTATAGGTGTTACCTAAAAATTGATACCAATGAAGATATTTCCACAGAGAAAGGCAATCACAGATTTATTCAACAAACTTATGGTTAACCCACTGGAAATTTGTGAAGATTGGATACATTAGGATATCGGGGTTAACAGAGATATACAAACACACGTGAAATATATAATCACCAAAGACCTCCGGAATTCCAAAAGAAGACTACTCAACACCGTGTCATAACCTACATGGCACACGGATCCCAAGATGAATACATATATGTATAGGTGTCAAGCAAACACATCTTGCACACCTAGAACAAACAAAACATTATAATCAAATTTGCTGTGATAAAACATAAAAATTAAATTAAAAAGAACGAACAAGAAGTAATGAGGCATACAATTATAGGGGTTCTTCCTGGCTCATTCCATTCTAACTTACAACCTTGGAACACAGCTTCCAGGAAGGCTCTGTTGACCTAGTAACCAGATTTGAGAATGGAGAAATCCTGCAGCATTTTGGCCTTCCTGCAACAGCAGTTTTAAACCAAGTGCTAATGGTCAGTTAAAAGTCACCTTCATTGCAGGCCTGTAAATGACACCTGCCCTCAAAAAAAATTCTGGGGTCGAAAATCGACCCAAAAATTCAAAAGAGGGCAAGCTTTCAAGAAGAGAATTTCAAGAGGCATATTTTACACACATTTTGTCTTTTCTCTCTTTTCTGTTTTTTTCTTCCTTTAACCAAAAAAAGGGCATGGAAAAATGCTCAACATCAGAAGTTAATAAAGACATGCAAATCCCATCTATCAAAACGTTCACCTCACAACAGTCAGAATGATCATCAGCCAAACAGTCCACAAACAATACATGCTGAAGGGGTTTTAGAGAACTGTGCTGTGGACCCTCTAGCTGCTGGTGGGATGTAAACTGGTTACAGCCAGTAGTTAGAACAGAATGAACGTGCGTTTCAAGGTAAAAATTGAGCTACCATACGAACTGGTAAGCCCACTACCGGGCCTAGCACCTGAGAAGACCACAATCCAAAAGACACCGGCTGGCAATCCTACACTGCAGTAATATTTACCACAGCCAACACTTGGAAGCAACCAAAATAGCCATCAATAGATGAACGCACCAGAAGCACTGGTCCATGTACACAATGGAATAGTAGACATGGAAAAGCCTGAAACAGTGCTGTTTGTACCACCATAGAAGGACCGAGGTATAATCACACCACTGGAAGTAAGAAAGAACCCGAAAGAAAGATATCCTATGATGTCACTTACAGGTGTGACCTAAAAAATGATACCCATGAACTTATTTCCAAGAAAAGGACACTCATGGATTAAGAAATCAAAATTATGTTTCACCAAATGGAAAGGTGGGAGGAATGGATACATTAGGTTATGGGGGCGACAGACCTAAACTAATATATATGAAACATATAATCACCAAAGGCCTATGGAATACCAGGAGAGGTCCACTCAACACTCTGTAATAACGTCCATGGGAAAGGATCCAAAGATGAATACATAGATAGATAGACATAATGAACCAGATTCTGTACACCCAGAACATACACAACATTATTATCAAATTGGCTCTGATAAAAAATAAACATAAATTTAAAAAACAAACAAGAAGTAAGGAGATATAAGCGGTTGGGGGTTTGCCTTGGCACATTCCCCTCTAATTTACAGCCTACTAGAACGATTTCCAGGAAGGCTCTGTTGCCCAACTACCCTGAGATTTAAATGCAGAAATTTTGCCACCTTGTGGCCCTTTCCCACAAGAGCGGCTTTAAGCCACAGCTAACGGTCACTTACTATTCACAAGGACTCAGGGCTGTAAAGGACCCCTGCCCTCCAAAAAATGTTCCAAGGTAGGGAATGGCCAAAAAAACTCAAAAGAGAGCAAAGATTTCGAGGAGATCGTATGAGAGGCAAGTTTTACACACACTTTTTTTTTTTAAAAAAAAGAAAATGGATAAAAGGTCAACATCAGGAATTATTACACTCATGCAAATCTAATCTACGAAAAGGTTTCGACACACACCAGTCGAACGACCGTCAGCAAAATGCCTACGAACAATAAATGCTGAAGAGGTTTTAGAGAACTGTGTACCCTCTAGCTGCCGGTGAGATGTAAAGTGGCAAGAGCCAATAATGAGAACAGAAAGGAACTGCGTTTCAAAGTAAAGACTGAGGGACCATTCAATCCAGCAGGCCCACCGCTGGGCCTTTCACCTGAGAAGACCAGAGTCGAGAAGACACAGGCTGGCAAAGGTGCACTGACGCAGTATTCACAAAAGCCAAGACGTGGAAGCAACCAAAATGTCCA